>NC_135291.1:510546-574059 GCF_051311805.1 Agelaius phoeniceus | reverse complement strand
AAAAATCCCATTTAAAAATCCCATAAAATAAACCCCAAAAATCCCATTAAAAAATCCCAAAAATCCCATAAATTCCATTTAAAAATCCCATAAATCCCATTTAAAAATCCCAAAAATCCCATTTAAAAATCCCAAAAATCCCATAAAATAAACCCCAAAATCCCATAAAAAATCCCATAAATCCCATTAAAAAAATCCCAAAAATCCCATTTAAAAAATCCCATTTAAAAATCCCATAAATTCCATTTAAAAATAAAAAAAAAATCCCATTTAAAAATCCCATAAATCCCATAAAATAAACCCCAAAAATCCCATTAAAAAATCCCAAAAATCCCATAAATTCCATTTAAAAATCCCATAAATTCCATTAAAAAATCCCCCAAAAATCCCATTATAAAAATCCCAAAAATCCCATAAAATAAACCCCAAAAATCCCATTAAAAAATCCCAAAAATCCCATTTAAAAATAAAAAAAAATCCATTTAAAAATCCCATCAATTCCATTTAAAAATAAAAAAAAAAATCCCATTTTAAAATCCCCAAAAATCCCATAAAATAAACCCCAAAAATCCCATTAAAAAATCCCAAAAATCCCATAAATTCCATTTAAAAATCCCATAAATTCCATTAAAAAATCCCCAAAAATCCCATTATAAAAATCCCAAAAATCCCATAAAATAAACCCCAAAAATCCCGTAAATAAATCCCATAAATCCCATTTAAAAATCCCATAAATTCCATTTAAAAATAAAAAAAAAATCCCATTTAAAAATCCCATAAATTCAATTTAAAAATAAAAAAAACCATCCCATTTAAAAATCCCATAAATCCCATTAAAAATCCCAAAAAATCCCATTTAAAAATCCCAAAAATCCCATAAAATAAACCCCAAAAATCCCATTTAAAAATCCCATAAATCCCATTTTAAAAAATCCAATAAAAATTCCAAAGTCCCATAAATAAATCCCATTTAAAAAAATCCCATTAAAAATCCCACAAATCCATTAAAAAATCCCCAAAATCCATAAAATAAACCCAAAAAATTCCCATTAAAATGGGGGAAATTCCACAAAAAAAGGGGGAAAAATTCTAAAAAAAATGGGGAAAAATTCTAAAAAAATGGGAAAAATCCCATGAAAATGGGGAAAATTCCATAAAACACTGAGAAAATTCACACCAAAAAAATTAGGAAAATTCACAGCAAAAATGGGGACAAATCCCATTTAAAAAATGGGGAAAATTCCCATTAAAATGGGGAAATTCCACAAAAAAAAAAAGGGGAAAATTCACATAAAAAAGGGGAAAATTCACATAAAAAATGGGAAAAATTCACATAAAAAATGGGGACAAATCCCATTAAAATGGGGAAAATTCCACAAAACACTGAGAAAATTCGCACCAAAAATGGGGGAAAATTCTGCAAAAAAGGGGGAAATCCCATTAAAACAGGGGGAAATTCCACAAAAAATGGGGAAAAATTCTAAAAAAAATGGGGGAAAATTCTAAAAAAAATGGGGGAAAATCCCATTAAAATGGGGAAAATTCCACAAAACCCTGAGAAAATTCACATCAAAAATGGGGGAAAATTCCGCAAAAAAGGGGGAAAATTCCCATTAAAACAGGGGAAAATTCCACAAAAAATGGGAAAAATTGTAAAAAAAATGGGGAAAAATTCTAAAAAAATGGAAAAAAATTCTAAAAAAAAAAAGGGAAAATCCCATTAAAACAAGGGGAAATTCCACAAAAAATGGGGGAAAATTCTGCAAAAAAGGGGGACAATTCCACAAAAAATGGGGAAAAATTCCACAAAAAATGGGGAAAATTCCCATTAAAACAGGGGAAAATTCCACAAAAAAAGGGAGAAAAGTCGCATTAAAAATGGGGAAAATTCCACAAAAAATGGGGGAAAATTCCACAAAAAATGGGGGAAAATTCCACAAAAAAATGGGGACAAATCCCATTAAAATGGGGAAAATTCCACAAAAAATGGGGACAAATCCCATTAAAACAGGGGAAAATTCCACAATAAAAGGGGGAAAATTCCCATTAAAATGGGGGAAAATTCGTCTAAAAAAAGGGGGAATATTCTGCAAAAAATGGGGAAAATTCCCATTAAAACGGGGAAATTCCACAAAAAATGGGGAGAAATCCCATTAAAAAATAGGGACAAATCCCATTAAAAAAAGGTGAAAATTCCACAAAAAATGGGGACAAATCCCATTAAAATATGGGGACAAATCCCCTTAAAAAATGGTGAAAATTCCACAATAAAAGGGGGAAAATTCCCATTAAAACAGGGGAAAATTCCACAATAAAAGGGGGAAAATTCACATAAAAATGGGGGAAATTTCACAGCAAAATGAAAAAAAATTCTAAAAAAAAGTGGGGAAAAATCCCATTAAAATGGGGAAAATTCACATAAAAATGGGGGAAAATCCCACAAAAAATGGGGACGAATCCCATTAAAAAATGGGAGAAATTCTGCAAAAAATGGGGAAAGTTCTACAAAAAAGGGAGAAAATTCTAAAAAAATGGGAAAAAATTCTAAAAAAATGGGTAAAAATTCTTAAAAAAA
Organism: Agelaius phoeniceus; assembly: GCF_051311805.1. Taxonomy (NCBI): domain Eukaryota; kingdom Metazoa; phylum Chordata; class Aves; order Passeriformes; family Icteridae; genus Agelaius; species Agelaius phoeniceus. The sequence continues at coordinate 571,484 of NC_135291.1, read as the reverse complement.
TGGGGAAAAATTCTAAAAAAAAAAGGGAAAAATTCTAAAAAAATGGGGAAAATTTCACACAACACTGAGAAAATTCGCACCAAAAAAATTAGGAAAATTCACAGCAAAAATGGGGACAAATCCCATTAAAAAAATGGGGAAAATTCCCATTAAAATGGGGAAATTCCACAAAAAAAAGGGGAAAATTCACATAAAAAAGGGGAAAATTCACATAAAAAATGGGAAAAATTCACATAAAAAATGGGGACAAATCCCATTAAAATGGGGAAAATTCCACAAAACACTGAGAAAATTCGCACCAAAAATGGGGGAAAATTCTGCAAAAAAGGGGGACAATTCCACAAAAAATGGGGAAAAATTCCACAAAAAATGGGGGAAAAATTCCATTAAAAATGGGGAGAATTCCACAAAAAATGGGGGAAAATTCCACAAAAAAATGGGGACAAATCCCATTAAAACAGGGGGAAATGCCACTAAAAAGTGGAAAAATTCGCATAAAAAATGGGGGGAAAATCCCATTAAAATGGGGGAAATTCCACAAAAAATGGGGAAAAATTCTAAAAAAAATGGGGAAAAATTCTAAAAAAAATGGGGAAAATTCCACAAAACCCTGAGAAAATTCACACCAAAAATGGGGGAAAATTCACAGCAAAATGAAAAAAAATTCTAAAAAAAATGGGGAAAAATCCCATTAAAAATGGGGAAAATTCCACAAAACACCGAGAAAATTCACTGCAAAAAAGGGGGAAAATTCCACAAAAAAATGGGGACAAATCCCATTAAAATGGGGAAAATTCCACAAAAAATGGGGACAAATCCCATTAAAACAGGGGAAAATTCCACAATAAAAGGGGGAAAATTCCCATTAAAACAGGGGAAAATTCCACAAAAAATGGGGAAAAATTGTAAAAAAAATGGGGAAAAATTCTAAAAAACATGGGGAAAAATTCTAAAAAAATGGGGAAAATTTCACACAACACTGAGAAAATTCGCACCAAAAAATTGGGAAAATTCACAGCAAAAATGGGGGAAAATTCTGCAAAAAGGGGGAAAATTCCACAAAAAAATGGGGACAAATCCCTTAAAAAGGGGGGAAATTCCACAAAAAATGGGGAGAAATCCCATTAAAAAATGGGGACAAATCCCCTTAAAAATGGTGAAAATTCCGCAAAAAAGGGGGAAAATTCCCATTAAAACGGGAAAATTCTACAATAAAATGGGGAAAATTCCCATCAAAATGGGGGAAATTTCACAGCAAAATGAGAAAAAAAATCTAAAAAAATGGGGAAAAATCCCATTAAAAAGGGGAAAATTCACAAAAAATGGGGAGAAATCCCATTAAAAAATGGCGAAAATTCTGCAAAAAATGGGAAAAATTCCCATTAAAATGGGGGGAAATTCCACAAAAAAGGGGGAAAGTTCACATAAAAATGGGGACAAATTCTAAAAAAATGGGGAAAAATCCCATTAAAAGGGGGGAAAATCCCACAAAACATGGGGACAAATCCCATTAAAAAAATGGGGACAAATCCCATTAAAAGGGGGAAAATCCCACAAAAAATGGGGACAAATCCCATTAAAAAAATGGGGACAAATCCCATTAAAACAGGGGAAAATCCCACAAAAAATGGGGACAAATCCCATTTAAAAATGGGGAAAATTCCCATTAAAATGGGGAAATTCCACAAAAAAAAAAAAAGGGAAAAAATCACATAAAAAAGGAGAAAATTGACATAAAAATGGGGAAAAATCACATAAAAATGGGGAAAAATTCTAAAAAAAATGGGGGAAAAGTCTGCAAAAAAGGGGAAAAATTCACATAAAAATTGGGAAAAATCCCACAAAAAAACGGAAAAAATTCCCACAAAACCCATGAAATCCCCCAAAATTCCCAATTTTTTTTCCCCCTCAGGAACCCCCGGCTCCGACCCGAGCCCCGCGGCCGTCGCGGGGTCGGACCCCGAAAGTTTCCGCTGGACCGTGGTGCAACAAATCCACCCCGGCGCTTCCGCGGCATCATCATCATCATCCAAAAACCACCCGAAAAACCCCAAATCCCCAAATTTCTCCAATTTTGGGAGCATCATCGTCCTCCAAAAAAGCTACGAATGCTCGGAGTGCGGGAAGAGCTTCAGCTGCAGCTCCCATTTCTCCAAACACCGCCGGACGCACACGGGGGAAAAACCCTTCCGGTGTCTCCATTGCGGCAAAAGCTTCAACGTCTCCTCCAACCTTTACCGGCACCAACGCGGCCACGGCGGCGGCGAAACGGCGCCGGAAAAACCGCGGGGTTTTCCTTACGAATGCCAGGAATGCGGGAAGAGTTTCCGTCGGAACAAGGAGTTGGCCACGCACCGGCGGCTGCACACGGGGACTTTGCCCTTCCAGTGCGGCGATTGCGGGAAAAGCTTCTCCTGGAGCTCGCATTGGCTGCGGCACCGGCGCATCCACACCGGCGAGAAACCCTACGAGTGCCAGGAGTGCGGCAAGAGCTTCTCCAGGAGCTCCCACCTCTACCGGCACCAGCGCGGCCACGCCGGCGGCCGCTCCTACATCTGCACCTACTGCGGCCGCAGCTTCGGCAGCATCCTCCACTTCGAGCGCCACCAGGGCACCCACAGCGGCGTCCGGCCCTACAGGTGCTCCCTGTGCCGCAAGAGCTTCGGCGACGCGCCCGCCTTGGTCAAGCACCAGCGCCTCCACCTGGCCGAGGGCCCCTTCCGCTGCGAGGATTGCGGCAAGAGCTTCGGCGCCCGCCCGCAGTACGCGCGGCACCGGCGCAGTTTCCACGGTGCCGGCGCCGCGGAGAAGCCGTACCGGTGCGGGGATTGCGGGAAAAGCTTCTCCTGGAGCTCGCATTGGGAGCGGCACCAACGCATCCACACCGGGGAGAAACCCTACGAGTGCCAGGAGTGCGGGAAGAGCTTCGGGAGGACCTCGCACCTCTACCGGCACCAGCGCACGCACGCCGGCGGCCGCCCCCACGTCTGCGGCGAGTGCGGCAAGAGCTTCAACTCCACGCTCCACTTCCAGAAGCACCAGAGGGCGCACGGGGCCCGGAAAAGCCGCGGGGAGGGCGGGAAATCGGTCACGGAGGCGCCGGCGTTGGGAGAGAACCAACGGGGCCGGGAGAGTTGCCAAAAAAGCTGCGAGGAACGCGGGAAATCGGTCACGGAGGCGCCGGCGTTGGGAGAGAACCAAGGGGGCCGCGGGGAGGCGCAGGAAAGTGGGAGATCCTTGGCGGGACCGGCGGCGGCGGCCAAACGTCGAGGGGTTCGTGAGGGAGCCCAGAAAGTTGGGAAATGCTGGGTGGGATCACCAAAAATTGGGAAATCTTTGGTGGAATCACAAAAAGTTGGGAAATCCTCGGTGGAATCACAGAAAGTTGGGAAATCTTTGAATGAATCCCAAGAAATTTGCTCCAAATGTGGGAAAACCTTTGGAGATCCCTCAGCATTGGCCAAGCATCGACGGATCCATGAGGAATCCCCAAAATCCTGCTCAGAATGTGGGAAAACCTTTGGAGATCCCTCAACGTTGGCCAAACATCGACGGCTCCATGAGAGTTCCCAAAAAACCTGCTCGGAACGCGGGAAATCCTTCCCGGACCCGTCGGCGTTGGCCAAACATCAAGAGGTTCGTGAGGAATCCCAAAAAGTTGGGAAATCTTTGGTGGAATCACAAAAAGTTGGGAAAATTTCGGCGGAATCACAGAAAATTGGGAAATCTTTGAATGAATCCCAGAAAGTTGGGAAATTTTTGGTGGAATCACAAAAAGTTGGGAAATTTTTGGCGGAATCCCCAAAAATTGGGAAATCTTTGAATGAATCCCAAAAAATTGGGAAATCTTTGGTGGAATCACAAAAAGTTGGGAAATCTTTGAATGAATCCCAAAAAATTGGGAAATTTTCGGTGGAATCCCAAGAAATTGGGAAATCCATGGTGGAATCCCAAAAAATTGGAAAATCCTTGGATGAATCCCAAGAAATTTGCCCCCAAATGTGGGAAAACCTTTGGAGATCCCTCAACGTTGGCCAAGCATCGACGGCTCCATGAGGAATCCCAAAAAATTGGGAAATCCTTGGTGGAATCCCAAGAAATTGGGAAATCTTTGATGGAATCACAGAAAATTGGGAAATCTTTGAATGAATCCCAAAAAATTGGGAAATTTTTGGTGGAATCCCAAAAAATTTGCCCCAAATGTGGGAAAACCTTTGGAGATCCCTCAACGTTGGCCAAGCACCGACGGCTCCACGATCCCGACCGGAATTCCGGGATCGGATCCCGACTCCGGAATCCCGGAGAGGAGGAGGAGCCGGAAGGGTGAAAATCGGGAAAAAAACCAAAATTTTGGGAATTTTTTCCCCGCGTTTTCCCGGCCGTAGTTTCGGGTAGGGTAGAGTAGGAAAAAGTAGGGGTAGAAATTGTTAAAGAAATTAAAAAATTTGGAATTTTTTTGGTTTTTCCATAAGTTTTCCCAGGAAAAATAATTTTTAAAAAAATTAGGTTGGAGGAAATCCCGGAATTTTGGTGGTTTCAGGGAATTTTTGGAGGTTTCGAAGAAAATTTTGGGAATTTTGGGCCGTTCCGTAATTTATTGTATTTATTCAGCCGGAAAATCCCGGGAAGTTTTGGGAAGGAAATCCCAAAATTGGTGGAAAAAAAGGGGATTTGATCCCAAAAATTTTCTTGGATTGGGGTGGGGGGGAAAAGAAAAAAAAAAAAATTGGGAATTTTTTTCCCCCGGGGTTTTTTTGGGATTTTTTTGGAATTTTCTTCTTTGTTTGTAATGTGAATAAAAATAGATTTAGTGAGGAATTCCTGGAATTTTGTCTTGGGGATGGAATGGGGGAAAAGTGGGAATAATCCTTGGGAATTTCGGGAATTTTGGGGCAAATCTTTGGGAATTTTTGGGGGAATTTTGGGGCAAATCTTTGGGAATTATTTGGGATTTTTGGGCATTTTTTGGGGCATTTTTTGGGAATTTTGGGTGCAAATCTTTGGGAATTATTTGGGATTTTTTGGGAATCCCTTGGGATTTTTTGGGACAAATCTTGGGGAATTGAATTATTTGGGATTTTTGGGGCATTTTTGGGAATTTTGGGTGCAAATCTTGGGGAATTATTTGGGATTTTTTTGGGCATTTTTTTGGGAATTTTGGGTGCAAATCTTTGGGAATTATTTGGGATTTTTGGGGCATTTTTTGGGAATTTTAGGTGCAAATCTTTGGGAATTCTTTGGGATTTTTGGGGCATTTTTGGGAATTTTGGGTGCAAATCTTTGGGAATTATTTGGGATTTTTGGGGCATTTTTTGGGAATTTTGGGTGCAAATCTTTGGGAATTATTTGGGATTTTTTGGGATTTTTTTGGCATTTTTTTGGGAATCCCTTGGGATTTTATTTGGGACAAATCTTGGGGAATTATTTGGGATTTTTGGGGCATTTTTTGGGAATTTTGGGTGCAAATCTTTGGGAATTATTTGGGATTTTTTGGGGATTTTTTGGCATTTTTGGGAATCCCTTGGGATTTTTTTGGGACAAATCTTAGGGAATTATTTGGGATTTTTGGGGCATTTTTTGGGAATTTTGGGTGCAAATCTTTGGGAATTCCCTGGGATTTTTTGGGATTTTTTTTTGGGCATTTTTTGGGCATTCTTTGGGAATTTTGGGTGCAAATCTTTGGGAATTATTTGGGATTTTTTGGGGATTTTTTGGGCATTTTTTGGGAATCCCTTGGGATTTTATTTGGGACAAATCTTTGGGAATTATTTGGGATTTTTTGGGCATTTTTTGGGAATTTTGGGACAAATCTTGGGGAATTATTTGGGAATTATTTGTGATTTTTTGGGCATTTTTGGGGCATTTTTTGGGAATTTTGGGTGCAAATCTTTGGGAATTATTTGGGATTTTTTGGGATTTTTTTGGCATTTTTTTGGGAATCCCTTGGGATTTTATTTGGGACAAATCTTGGGGAATTATTTGGGGTTTTTTGGGGATTTTTTTGGGGCATTTTTTGGGAATCCCTTGGGAATTTTGGGTGCAAATCTTTGGGAATTCTTTGGGTATTTGGGGGAATTTTGGGTGCAAATCTTTGGGAATTATTTGGGATTTTTTGGGGATTTTTTGGCATTTTTTGGGAATCCCTTGGGATTTTTTTGGGTGCAAAACTTTGGGAATTATTTGTGATTTTTTTGGCATTTTTGGGCATTTTTTGGGAATTTTAGGTGCAAATCTTTGGGAATTCTTTGGGATTTTTGGGGGATTTTTTGGGAATCCCTTGGGATTTTTTTGGGGACAAATCTTGGGGAATTATTTGGGATTTTTTGGATTTTTTGGGGCATTTTTTGGGAATCCCTTGGGAATTTTGGGGGGCAAAACTTTGGGCATTCTTTGGATATTTGGGGAATTTTGTGGCATTTTTTGGCATTTTTTGGGCATTTTCTGGGGCAAATCCTTGGGAATTTTGGGGCACATCTTTGGGAATTATTTGGGAATTTTTGGGTGCAAATCCTTGGGAATTCAGGGAATTTTGGGGCCCATCTTTGGGAACTATTTGGGAATTTTTGGGGTGCAAATCCTTGGGAATTCAGGGAATTTTGGGGGCACATTTTTGGGAATTACTTGGGAATTTTTGGGGCAAATCCTTGGGAATTCGGGGAATTTTGGGGGCCATTTTTGGGAATTATTTGGGAATTTTTGGGTGCAAATCCTTGGGAACTCAGGGAATTTTGGGGGCCCATCTTTGGGAACTATTTGGAATTTTTGGGGGCAATCCTTGGGAATTCGGGGAATTTTGGGGGCACATTTTTGGGAATTTTTGGGTGCAAATCCTTGGGAATTCTTTGGGTGTTTGGGAATTTTCTGGGCGAGTCCTTGGGGGAAGTGTTTGGAGGAGGAAGAGGAGGAGGGGGAGGAAGAAGAGGGAGAGGAGGAAAAGGGGGGGGAGGGAGGAGGAGAAGAAAAGGGTGGGGGAGGAAGAGGAGGAGGAGGGGAAGGGGAGGAAGAGGAGGAGAGGGAGAGGAAGAGGAGGAGGAAGAAGAGGAGGAGGAAGAAGAGGAAGAGAAATAAGGGAGGAAGAAGAGGGAGAGGAGGAAAGGGGGGGGAGAGGAGGAGGAAGAGGAGGAGGAAGAGGAGAACGGGAGGAAGAAGAGGAAAGGGGGGGAGAGGAAGAGGAGAAGGAGGAAGAGGAGGAGGAAGAAGAGGAGGAGGAGAAATAAGGGAGGAAGAGAGGGAGAGGAGGAAGGGGGGGGAGAGGAGGAGGAGGAGGAGGGAAAGGGGAGGAGGAAGAGGAGGGAAGGGGGAGGAAGAGGAAGAGAAGGAGGAGGGAAGGGGGAGGAGGGAGAGAAGGAGGAGGAGGAGGGAAAGGGGAGGAAGAGGAGGAGGAGGAGGAGGAGAAATAAGGGAGGAAGAAGAGGGAGAGGAGGAAAGGGGGGAGAGGAGGAGGAAGAGGAGGAGGAGGAGGAGGAGGGAAGGGGGAGGGGAAGGGGAGGAAGAAGAGGAGGAGAGGGGGAGGAAGAAGAGGAGGAGGAAGAGGAGGAGAAATAAGGGAGGAAGAAAAGGGAGAGGAAGAAAGGGGGGAGAGGAGGAGGAAGAGGAGGGGGAGGAGGGAAAGGGGAGGAAGAGGAGGAGGAGAAATAAGGGAGGAAGAAGAGGGAGAGGAGGAAAGGGGGGGAGAGGAGGAGGAAGAGGAGGAAGAGGAGGAGGGAAGGGGGAGAAGGAAGAGGAGGAGGAGGGAAAGGGGAGGAAGAAGAGGAGGAGGAGGGAAAGGGGGGGAGGAAGAGGAGGAGGAGGAGGAGGAGGAAGAAGAGGGAGAGGAAGAAAGGGGGGGGAGAGGAAGAGGAAGAGGAGGAGGAGGAGGGAAAGGGGAGGAAGAGGAGGAGGAGAAATAAGGGAGGAAGAAGAGGGAGAGGAGGAAAGGGGGGGAGAGGAGGAGGAAGAGGAGGAAGAGGAGGAGGGAAAGGGAAGGGGGAGGAGGAAGGGGGGGGGAGAGGAAGAGGAGAAGGAGGAAGAGGAGGAGGAGGGAGAGAAGGAGGAAGAGGAGGGGAGGGGGAGGAAGAAGAGGAGGAGAAATAAGGAGGAAGAAGAGGGAGAGGAGGAAGGGGGGGGAGAGGAGGAGGAAGAGGAGGGAAAGGGAAGGGGGAGGAGGAGGAGGAGGAGGAGGAGGAAGAGGAGGGAGAGAAGGAGGAGGAGGGAAAGGGGAGAAGGAGGAGGAAGAGGAGGAGGAGGAGGAGGGAAGGGGGAGGAGGAAGAGGAGGAGGAGGAGGAGGAGGAGGGAAGGGGGAGGAGGAAGAGGAGGAGGAGGAGGGAAGGGGGAGGAGGCGGCGGCTCCTCTGTATCCGGGTCACGCCGGGAGCCGCCTCCAGCGGGACCGGGACCGGGACTGGGAGCGGGAACGGAGCGGGAACGGGTCCGGAGCGGGAGCGGGAGCGGGTCGGGAACGGGAGCGGGAACGGGACCGGAACGGGTCGGGAGCGGGAACGGGACCGGGTCGAAGGCGGGAACGGGAACGGGAGCGGGACCAGGTCGGGATCGGGATCGGGAACGGGACCGGGTCGAGGGCGGGAACGGGATCGGAGCGGGATTCGAAGCGGGTCCAGAGCGGGACCGGGAGGGGGTCGGGACCGGGATTTAGAACCGGGCTGGGATCGGGACCGGGACTGGGAGCGGGAACGGGTCCGGATCGGGATTAGAACCGGGCTGGGATCGGGACGGGGACCGGGACTGGGAGCGGGAACGGCTCCGGATCGGGACTAGAACCGGGCTGGGATCGGGAAGGGGATCAGGACTGGGAGTGGGATCGGGACTGGAATTGGAGCGGGATTCGAACGGGATCGGGACCGGGTCGGGACCGAGACTGGGAGCGGGATCGGAGCGGGACCGGGATTGGGGCGGGATCGGGAACGGGATCAGGATTAGAACCTGGTCGGGGTCGGGATTGGGTCGGGATCAGGACTAGAACTGGGTCGGGAGCTTGACCGGGATCGGGTCAGGATCGGGATCAGGAACGGGACCGGGACTGGATCGGGTTGGGATTGGGATTGGGATTGGGATCGGGATTGAGAGCGGGAGTGGGATTGGGATCAGGATCGGGACCGGGACCGGGTCGGGAGCGGGATCAGGATCGGGATCAGGATTTGAACCGGGTCAGGACCAGAAGCTGGAATGGGAGCAGGATCGGGTTGGGATCGAGTTGGGACCGGGTTGGGATCGGGTCGGGTCCATTTTGGGATCGGGATCAGGACTCGAACCAGGTCAGGATTGGGACTGGGGGAGCAGGACCAGGATCGGGATCGGTTTTGGGATCAGGATCAGGACTGGGGTCAGGTGGGGATCAGGTCCGGTTTGGGATTGGGATCGGGATTAGAACCGGGTCAGGATCAGTTTTGGGATCAGTTTTAGGATCGGGATCAGTTTTAGGATCGGTTTTAGGATCAGGATTAGAACCAGGTCAGGATCAGTTTTGGGATTGGTTTTAGGATCAGGATTAGAACCGGGTCGGGATCAGTTTTGGGATTGGTTTTAGGATCGGGATCAGTTTTGGGATTGGGATTAGTACCGGGTCAGGATCAGTTTTGGGATTGGTTTTAGGATCAGGATTAGAACTGGGTCGGGATCAGTTTTGGGATCAGTTTTGGGGATCGGGATTAGAATCGGGTCAGGATCGGTTTTAGGATCGGGATTAGAACCGGCTCAGGATCAGTTTTGGGATCGGTTTTAGGATTGGGATCAGTTTTGGGATCGGTTTTAAGATTGGGATCAGTTTTGGGATCAGTTTTGGGACCAGTTTTAGGATCAGGATTAGAACCAGGTCAGGACCAGTTTTGGGATCGGTTTTAGGGTCAGGATCAGTTTTGGGATCGGTTTTAGGATTGGGATCAGTTTTGGGATCGGTTTTAGGATTGGGATCAGTTTTGGGATCAGTTTTAGGATTGGGATCAGTTTTGGGATCAGTTTTAGGGTCAGGATCAGTTTTGGGATCGGTTTTAGGGTCAGGATCAGTTTTAGGATCGGTTTTAGGATTGGGATCAGTTTTGGGATCAGTTTTAGGGTCCGGATCAGTTTTGGGATCGGTTTTAGGATCGGGATTAGAACCGGGTCAGGACCAGTTTTGGGATCAGTTTTAGGGTCAGGATCAGTTTGGGATCGGTTTTAAGATCAGGATCAGTTTTGGGATCAGGATTAGAACCGGATCAGGATCAGTTTTGGGATTGGTTTTAGGATCAGGATCAGTTTTGGGATTGGTTTTAGGGTCGGGATCAGTTTTGGGATCGGTTTTAGGATCGGGACCAGCGCAGGGAGACCCCAAAACCCGGAGGGACCCCACGCTGATCCCCCCTCCCCCAGCAGGTCCCAAATTCCCCCCACGTTTTCCTGAAATTATCCCAAAATTACCCCCAAATTCCCCCTAAATCCACCCCAAAATTCCACCCAAATCATCCTGAAATCACCCCAAAATTCCCCCCAAAAATTATCCTAAAATTATCCCAAAATTCCCCCTAAATCATCCCAAAATTCTGCCCAAATCGTCCTGAAATCATCCCAAAATTCCCCCCAAAAATGATCCTAAAATCACCCCAAAATTCCCCCTAAATCACCCCAAAATTCCCCCAAAAATTATCCTAAAATTATCCCAAAATTCCCCCTAAATCATCCAAAATTCCCCCCAAAAATTATCCTAAAATTATCCCAAAATTCCCCCTAAATCCACCCCAAAATTCCACCCAAATCATCCCGAAATCACCCCAAAAATCCCCCAAAAATTATCCTAAAATTATCCCAAAATTCCCCCTAAATCATCCCAAAATTCCCCCCAAAAATTATCCTAAAAGTATCCCAAAATTCCCCCTAAATCACCCCAAAATTCCGCCCAAATCATCCTGAAATCGCCCCAAAATTCCTCCCAAAATTATCCTAAAATTATCCCCAAATTCCCCCCAAATGATCCCAGAATCACCCCAAAATTCCCCCCAAAATTATCCTAAAATTATCCCAAAATTCCCCCTAAATCACCCCAAAATTCCGCCCAAATCATCCTGAAATCACCCCAAAAATCCCCCCAAAATTATCCTAAAATCACCCCAAAATTCCCCCTAAATCACCCCAAAATTCCGCCCAAATCATCCTGAAATCATCCCAAAATTCCCCCAAAAATGATCCTAAAATCACCCCAAAATTCCCCCTAAATCACCCCAAAATTCTGCCCAAATCATCCTGAAATCACCCCAAAATCCCCCCAAAAATTATCCTAAAATCACCCCAAAATTCCCCCTAAATCATCCCAAAATTCCCCCCAAAAATGATCCTAAAAGTATCCCAAAATTCCCCTAAATCATCCCAGAATTCCCCCAAAAATTATCCTAAAATTATCCCAAAATTCCCCCTAAATCATCCCAAAATTTCCCCCAAAAATTATCCTAAAATTATCCCAAAATTCCTCCTAAATCATCCCAAAATTCCCCCCCCAAATTATCCTAAAATTATCCCAAAATTCCCCCCCAAAATGATCCCAGAATTATCCCAAAATTGCCCCTAAAATCCCAAATCCAAATCCTAAATCCACCCCAAAATCCCCCAAAACCACCCCAAAATCCTCTCAAAATTTCCCCCCAAAATAATCCCAAAATCCCCCTCAGATCCACCCCCAAATAATCCCAAAATTATCCCAAAATTCCTCCTGAAATCAGCCCCAAATGCCCCCAAATCCACCTGAAAATTCCCCCAAATTATCCCCAAATTATCCCAAAATTTCCCCTGAAATCGTCCCTAAAATTCCCCCAAATTATCCCAAAATTATCCCAAAATTTCCCCCCAAAATTCCCTCAAATCCACCCCAAAATGCCCCCCAATATTTCCCCAAAATGATCTGAAAATTCTGCTTGAAAAATCCCAAAATTGTCCCAAAATTTCCCCTAAAATTCCCCCAAAATTCCCCCAAATTTTTCCCAAAATTCCCCAAAATCCCCCAAAATTCCCCCAATTTTTTCCCCAAATTCCCCCCAAAATTATTCCAAAATCCCCCCAAAATTATCCCAACATTTTTACCAAAATTCCCTCAAAACCCCCCAAAATTCTCCCAAAATTTCCCCCAAATCCACCCCAAAATTTCCCCCCAAATAATCCCAAAATTCCCCCCAAAAAACCCCAAAATTTTTGGGATCCTGACCGGGATTTTTGGGATTTTTGGGACATTTCAGGCTCGGATTTGGGATTTTGGGTGAAGATGCAGGAGAATTACGAGAACGTCATTTCCTTGGGTAAGAGCATCCCAAAAATTTGGGAATTTTGGGAATTTTTTGGGATTTTTTTTGGAATTTTTGGGGTATTCCCAGTGGCGAATTTTGGGGGGAAAAGGGAATTTTTTGGGGGGAAATTTTGGGATTTTTTTGGGGGGAACTTTGGGATTTTTTTGGGAATTATTTTAATATTTTTAATTTTAATTTTAATTTTTAAAAATGTAAATATTTTAAATTTCATTTGAATATTTTAATTTTAATATTAGAAGCATTTAAATAATTTAAATATCATTTAATATTTTAATTATAATGATATTAATTTTAATTTTTAAATGGTGTTGATATTTTAAATTATTTAAATATATTTTTGGGGGTGGGAATTTTGGGAATTCCCTAAGAAACAAAATGGGAATTTTTGGAATTTTTTGGGAGCCCCTGGGGCAAAATTTTGGGAATTTTTTGGGGAATATTTCTGAGCTCCCAAAGGCACAAATTTGACAGAATTTTGGGATTTTTTTTGAGGGAATTCTTGAGGCAAAATCCTAAAATTTTAAATTTTTAGGAACGCCCATAATTCCAGCTGGAACTCGGCTGCCTCAGTTTCCCCTGCAACGATTTTTCCCCTAAAAAAAAACCCCCAAAATTTGCCCAAAATTTGGGATTTCACCCCAAAACGGAGCCGGGACGGGAAAACAAACTCTGAAAATTCCCCAAATTGCCCAAAATTCCCGTTTTTCCCCCCAAAAGCCGAGGAGATCGCCATCAGTTGGCCGCGGATCACCGCCTTCGCCGAATCGCACCGGAGACGCGGCCCTCGGCGCCGGTGAGTCCAGGGGGCGTGGCCAACGAGGGGTGGGCTCTTCCCATTGGCCAACGCGAGCCAGAGAGGGTTTGGAGGCTCTGATTGGTCGATCCAGCCATGAATGGGTTTGGAGGCTCTGATTGGTCGATCCAGCCGTGAATGGGGTTGGAGGCTCTGATTGGTCGATCCAGCCATGAATGGGTTTGGGCTCTTCCCATTGGCCAACCCAACCTAGGGCATGGTTGGGCTCTTCCCATTGGCCAACGCGACCCAGAGAGGGTTTGGAGGCTCTGATTGGTCGATCCAGCCATGAATGGGTTTGGAGGCTCTGATTGGTCGATCCAACCATGAATGGGTTTGGGCTCTTCCAATTGGTCAACGTGACCATGAATGGGTTTGGGCTCTTCCAATTGGCCAACACAACCCAAAGAGGGGTTGGGCTCTTCCAGTTGGGCCAACGCGACCATTAATGGGTTTGGATGCTCTGATTGGTCAACCCAACCAAGAGAGGGTTTGGATGCTCTGATTGGTCGATCCAGCCATGAATGGGTTGGATGCTCTGATTGGTCGATCCAGCCACGAATGGGTTTGGAGGCTCTGATTGGTCGATCCAACCATGAATGGGTTTGGAGGCTCTGATTGGTCGATCCAGCCATGAATGGGTTTGGGCTCTTCCCATTGGCCAACCCAACCAAGACTTTGGTCGGCCAAGCCAATCAAGAGCGTGGTTGGGCTCTTCCAATTGGCCAACACGACCATGAATGGGTTTGGATGCTCTGATTGGTCGATCCAGCCACGAATGGGTTTGGGCTCTTCCAATTGGCCAACCCAACCAAGACTTTGGTCGGTCAACCCAATCAAGAGAGGGTTTGGATGCTCTGATTGGTCGATCCAGCCATGAATGGGTTTGGATGCTCTGATTGGTCGATCCAGCCATGAATGGGTTTGGGCTCTTCCCATTGGCCAACCCAACCTAGGGCATGGCTGGGCTCTTCCAATTGGCCAACGTGACCCAAAGTGGGTTTGGACTCTTCCAATTGGCCAACGCAACCATGAATGGGTTTGGAGGCTCTGATTGGTCGATCCAACCATGAATGGGTTTGGACTCTTCCAATTGGCCAACCCAACCTAGGGCATGGTTGGGCTCTTCCAATTGGCCAACACGACCCAGAGAGGGTTTGGAGGCTCTGATTGGTCGATCCAGCCATGAATGGGTTTGGGCTCTTCCCATTGGCCAACCCAACCAAGAGCGCGTTCAACCCAATTTAACCCAATCAAAACCTTTGGCACTTTCATGAATTCCGTCCAAATTTGCCCAAAATCTTTGAGATTTTCAGGAATTTTCCTTTAATTCCCCAAAACCTTTGAGATTTTCAGGAATCCCCCCCAAAAAAATCTTCATCATTTCCCACAATCACTCCAAATCTCAACTTTTTTCCCCTTTTTTCCCATTTTTTCCCCATTTTTCCCCCTCCGCAGCCGCCGAATCCGAGGGGGAGCAGCCCCGGCCCTCCCCGCCCCCGGCTCCGCCCCCTCCGGCTCGGGGAGGGGCGGGGCCGGAAGGGGCGGGGCCGGAAGGGGCGCCGGAAGGGGCGGGGCCAGAGCTGAGGCGGCAGCTGGGGCTGATCCTGCAGACGGCCGGGAGGAGCCGGGTGGAGAAAATGCTGCGGGAGCTGGTGCGGGAGCAGGGCCTGGCCGGGAAACGCCGCCACCGCCGCCGGCCGGCCAAGGACCACGGTGAGGATCTGGGCACGTTTCACCCCAAAAATAAATTTAAAAAAAAAATTGGGTTTTCCCAAAAAAAAAAAGGAATTTTTTCCCACAAAAACCACGTTTTTTTCCCTCAAAAATTCCCCCCCAAAATGGGTTTTTCTCCAAAACTAATCCCCAAAAGTTCCCCAGAAAAAAAAGAGTTCCTACCAAAAAAAATTCAAAAAAAAAACCCAGTATTTTTTTCCCCAAATATTAAAAAAACATTGGGTGTTTCTCAAAAAATAAAATCTCAAAAAAAAACCCCAAAAAACCCTGGTTTTTTCCCCCCAAAAAAATAAAAATTTCCCCAACCGCGGTCGACACCCACCCAACAAAAAAAAATCCTGGAATTCCGCGGTGAGGAATTTTTGGCTCTTTTTTAACGCTCAATGGCCGCGATGGCCAACGCCCAACCCAACCCAATGGAAGAGTTTGGGTTTGGTTTTAATCCCCTCCCGTCCCCGCGCAGGCCCCGACGACGCCGACACCGATGCGGCCACCCCAGACCCTCCCGAACCGGCACCGGCGGCGCCGAACGGCGCCGGGCCCTGCCCGGAATGCGGCGGAACCGCGGGCGAGCCCCGGGCGGGGCGGCGGCGCTGCCGGCACCGTGCGGAGCGGCCTCACCGCTGCGCCGACTGCGGCAAAGGCTTCAGCCGCGGCTCCAACCTGGCGCAGCACCGGCGCATCCACACCGGCGAGCGGCCGCACCGCTGCGGCGACTGCGGCAAGGGCTTCATCCAGCGCTCGGATCTGGCGCGGCACCGGCGCGTGCACACCGGGGAGCGGCCGTACGGCTGCGGCGACTGCGGGAAGCGCTTCAGCGTCAGCTCCCACCTGGACCGGCACCGCCGCGTCCACGCCGGGGGGCCCGGCCCGCCCCAGCAGCCGCGCGGCAAAGCCAAAACCGAGGAGGGATCGGCGGTGACGGAGGCGTTTCGGTGCCAGGATTGCGGGAAGAGCTTCGCCCAACGCTCGGCCTTGGCCAAGCACCGCAAGACGCACGGCGGGGAGCGGCCGCACCGCTGCGGCGACTGCGGCAAGAGCTTCAGCCGCGGCTCCAACCTGACCCAGCACCGGCGCATCCACACCGGCGAGCGCCCGTTCGCCTGCGGCGACTGCGGCAAAGGCTTCATCCAACGCTCCGACCTGGAGCGGCACCAGCGCGTCCACACCGGCGAGCGGCCGTACGGCTGCGGCGAGTGCGGCAAGAGCTTCAGCGTCAGCTCGCACCTGGACCGGCACCGCAAGATCCACGCGGCCGAACGCGCCTCCTACCGCTGCCCCGAGCACCTGGCCGGGTTTTTGGCGGCGCACCGGCACGGGAGGCTCTTCCAGTGCAGGCAGTGCGGGCGGTGTTTCGGTCAAGGGGCGGCGTTGTTGAAGCACCAGCGGTCTCATGGTGGTGGTGGTGGTGCTGGCGGTGGTGGTGGTTCGGCATCGCCGAAATGTTTGGACTGCGGGAAAAGCCGGGGGTTGTGCCAGGATTGCGGCCGGCAGCCGGAATCGGCGTCGGCACCGGCGGTGGTGGAAAAGCCGTACAAGTGCCAGGAATGCGGGAAAAGCTTCGGGCAGCGCTCGGCGTTGGTGAAGCACCGGCGCATCCACACCGGCGAGAAACCCTACAAGTGCCAGGATTGCGCCAAGGGCTTCATCCAAAAATCCGACCTCACCATCCACCGGCGCATGCACACGGGCGAGAAACCCTACGAGTGCCGCGAGTGCGGGAAGCGCTTCAGCGTCTCCTCCAACCTCCTGACCCACCAGAGAACCCATCTTGGTGAGAAACCCTTCCAGTGCTCCGAGTGCGGCAAGAGCTTCATCCAGCGCTCCGAGCTCACCATCCACCGGCGCGTCCACACCGGCGAGAAACCCTACGAGTGCGGCGAGTGCGGGAAGCGCTTCAGCCGCAGCTCGCACCTCAACCGGCACCGCCGCACCCACGGCAAAGCCGCCGCCGCCGCCTCTTCCTCATCCTCATCATCATCATCATCGTCCTTCTCGTCTTCATCGTCCTTCTCGTCTTCTTCCTCCTCCTCCTTCCCGGCGTTCCCGGGCTCCTCGGCCGTGCCGGCGCCGCTGGAGCTGCCCTGGGCGCTGGCGTTGCCGGGCCGGGCGTTCCCGGGGTTTCCGGTGGGTAATTAAAGGGAGGGCGTTAATGAGGGGGCGGGGATTAAAGGAGGGATGGGGGTGGGGGGGGAGATGGGGGAGGCTCACGGGGCTGGGGGGGTCCCAGTGCTCCCAGTGCCCAACTGGGCTTGGCCAAGCCAGGACCCAACCTTGGCTTGGTCCCATTGAATTCCCATGGCTAATTAACGATCTCTAATTAATTAGAGGTGATTTCAATCATTAATTAAGTGGGGACATTGGGAATTCCCATCATTCCATGGTTCTGGTGGGTTCCCAGCATTCCCAGTGCTCCCAGTGCCCAACTGGGATTGGCCAAGGCAGGACCCAACCTTGGCTTGGGCCCATTGAATTCCCATTCAAATTCGATGGCTAATTAATGATTTGTAATTAATTACAGGTGGATTCATTCATTAATTAAGTGGGAAATGGGGAATTCCCATCATTCCATGGTTCCCATCATTCCCAGTGCTCCCAGTGCCCAACTGGGATTGGCCAAGGCAGGACCCAAGTTTGGCCTGGTCCCATTGAATTCCCATTCAAATTCGATGGCTAATTAATGATTTGTAATTAATTACGGGTGAATTCATGAGTTAATTAAGTGGGGACATGAGGAATTCCCATCATTCCATGGTTCCCAGCATTCCCAGTGCTCCCAGTGCCCAACTGGGATTGGCCAAGCCAAGACCCAACCTTGGCTTGGGCCCATTGAATTCCCATGGCCAATTAACGATCTCTAATTAATTAGGGAATGATTAATTGGCTAATTAATGACTGGAGGGGGAATTCCCAGCATCCCCAGCGCTCCCAGTGCCCAACTGGGCTTGGCCAACCCAACACTGGGGGATTTTCCCAACCCTCCCGTTCCTAAATTTGGGGAAAAAAACCCCCAAAAATTGGGGGAAAATCCCAAAATATTGGGGGAAAAAAATCCCCAAATTTGGGAAAAAACACCCAAAAAATTGGGGAAAAAAAATCAAAATATTGGGGAAAAAATTGGGGAAAATGTCAAAATTTGGGAAAAACCTCAAAATTCTAAGAAAGTAACTCAAAAATTGGTGAGAAAAATTTTTAAAAATTGGGGAAAACCTTAAAAATTTGGGGAAAAAACCCTCAAAATTTGGGGGAAAAAAATCAGAATTTGGGGAAAAAAATCCCAAATTTGGTTCATGAATTCAACCAAATGTGGGTTTGGAAGGAAAAATTGGATTTTCCTTTGGATTTTTTGGGTTTTTCCCAAAAAATGGGAGCGAACTCGAGCTTTTTTTTAAACTTTTTTTTTTCTTATTTTGTAATGAAAATTTGAATTTTTTTGGTTTTTTTGTTACTTTTGTGACTTTGTATTTTCTGTGTCGGGTCAATAAAAATCCGACGTGGGCTGAAAATGCCAAAAAATTTGGATTTTTCTCATTCTTTTATATAAAAATTTAAGGATAAAATGGTGAAAAATTTGGATTTTTCCATCATTTCTGACCACGAGAAATTCCAATAAAGACACAACCCCCTGCTAATGAATTCAAATATTTTAATTAATTAGAATATTAAATACCCCCCCCAAATGGAATCACAAGAAATAATCCAGAGATAATTAATCAATAAATAATTAATAAATAAGAGCAAATAAATAGTAGCCAATAAATAAGGACAAATAAATTATAATAAATAAATAACATAGAAATAATTAATAATAATTAATAAATCCAGCAGCCACAGGCGCTGAAGCTGAGGTAGAGGTGACCTCGTTAATTAAAACCTCGTTAACGAGGCCATCCTGACCACGCCCCTTTCCGGTCCTCCCAGTTCCAAACTGGGATTGGGCAACCTCAAAATTCCAACGTGGGGTTTGTTCCCGCCTTCATTGGGAGCTAATTAATGAGCTGCTCATTAATTAGGGGGTTAATTAATTAGGGAATGGCACAAACCCCCCTCAATCCATGACTCCGCCCCTTTCCAGTCCTCCCAGTTCCAAACTGGGATCGTCCAACACCCGTTGGGTTCCTTCGGTTTCTTCCAACCCCTGGAGCTCTTCCGCCTTAATTAACGACCTCGTTAATTAATCCAGGAGGGCGTGGCAGTCCTGGGCACCGCCCCCAGTTTGAGGAGGGGTCCCTCAGTGCGTCCTGGCGCCACCAGGGGGCGACAAAGGCGGCGACAAAGGCGGCGACAAAGGCGGCGACACCGACAACGAGGGACAGGAGCCACCCATGGGTGCCACCACCGCCGTCCCGTTGGCGTTCCCGGCTGGAATCTGGGGTCCCTCTGGAACTGGGGGTGTCCCCAAGGGTGTCCTTGTCCCCCCCGAGGTGACGTCGGGGAGGTCGCCGGGCGCGTTGTAGATTTGGGTGCCCACCACGGCCAGGAGGAGCAGCAGGAGCCGCTTGGCGGCGCTGGGTTCTTCCGAGGGGAGGGGGCGACGCACCTGGAAAGGGAAAAAAATTCCAGATTTAGGGTCAGGGATCTTCGGGATGGGGGAAGTTTCTGGAAATTCCCAGAATTTTGGGGAATTTTTTGCGGTGGGAAAAGTGAGGGAGGTGGGATTAGAGACGGGGAAGGGTGGAGTGGGGAACCCATCCAAGGGGTGACCTGGGCGGACCCTGCTTAGCTTCACAAAGGGGTTGGGGGAATTCATGCACCTTGGGGTAAATAATTCCAGTTTTGGGGCAAATAAATTCCATTTTGGGGTAAATAATTCAGATTTTTGGATAAAATTCCGTTTGTTTTGAGAACAAAGAAGTTCATTTTTGGGGAAAAAAGTCCCTTTTTGGTGGAAATAATCCTGTAGTCAGGTTGGGGAACCCATCCAAGGGGTGACCTGGGCGGATCCTGCTTAGCTTCACAAAGGGGTTGGGGGGAATTCATGCACCTTGGGGTAAATAATTCCAGTTTTGGGGCAAAAAAATTCCATTTGGGGGTAAATAATTCAGATTTTTGGATAAAATTCCGTTTGTTTTGACAGCAAAGAAGTTCATTTTTGGGGAAAAAAGTCCCTTTTTGGGGGAAATAATCCTTTAGTCAGGTTGGGGAACCCATCCAAGGGGTGACCCAGGCAGACCCTGCTTAGCTTCCCAAAGAGTTTGGGGGAATTAACACCCCCTGGAGTAAATAATTCAAAATTAGGGGCAAATAATTCCCACTCTGGGGTAAATAATTTCAATTCTGGGATAAAAATTCCCTCTTTTTGGGTAAATAATACCAATCAGGGGATTTTTGGGGAAAAAAATCCCTTTTTAGAGTAAATAATCCTGTAGTCATGTTGGGGAACCCATCCAAGGGGTGACCCTGGCAGACCCTGCTTAGCTTCACAAAGGGTTTGGGGGAATTAATCTCACTTGGGGTAAATAATTCTAATTTTGGGGCAAATAAATCCCATTTTGGGGGCAAATAAATACCATTTTGGGATAAAATTCCCTTTTTTAGGAGCAAATAAATCCATTTTTGGGGAAAAAAAGTCCCTATTAGGGGTAAATATTCCCCTAGTCAGTTGGGGAACCCATCCAAGGGGCGACCCTGGCAGACCCTGCTTAGCTTCACAAAGGGTTTGGAGGAATTAACTCCCCCTGGGGCAATTAATTCTAATTTCGGGGCAATTAAATCCCATTTGGGAGAAAATAATTACCATATTGGTATAAAATTCCCTTTTTGGGGGGGAAATAAATCTATTTTGGGGAAAAAAGTCCCTTTTTGGGGGAAATAATCCTTTAGTCAGGTTGGGGAACCCATCCAAGGGGTGACCCTGGTGGACCCTGCTTAGCTTCCCAAAAGGGTTTGGAGGAATTAACCCCCCCTGGGGCAAATAATTCAAATTTTGGGGCAAATAATTCCCACTCTGGAATAAAAATTTCTTCCTTTTTGGGCAAATAAATCCCAGCCTGGAGCAGGGAGGGGCCCAAATCTTTCCCCGAGGGTGCCAGGAAAGGCTGAGTCAGAGCGGACAGGGTGGAAGTGACTCAGCCTCCCCCACCCCTCCGAGAAATGAGGCCAATTTTGGGTTCCGGCCGGGGAATTCCGGGAATTTGGGATTTGGGAGGGGTTTGGGGCGGGATCTGTAGGGGATTTAGGGGGTTTGGGGGGATCTAGGGGGTATAGGGGGCTTAGGGATGGGGAGTTCGGGGGGATTTGAGGGCGTTTGGGGGGGTTTAGGACGAGTTTGGGGCAATTCAAAAGGAATTGGGAGGAGTTTAAGGCTGATTTGGGGGAGTTTAGGATGAATTTGGGGAAGTTTAGGACGAGTTTGGGGAGATTTAGGACGAGTTTGAGGGATTTAGGGCAAATTTGGGGAAGTTTAGGACGAGTTTGGAGCAGTTCTGGGGGAACTTGGAGGAGTTAAGGACGAGTTTGGGGGGGTTTAGGGGAATTTGGAGGAGTTTAAGGTGAATTTGGGAGGATTTAGGGCGAATTTGGGGAAGTTTAGGCAGGTTTAGGTCAGATTTGAGGGGGTTCTGGGCCATTTTGAGGGGGATTGGGGCGAGTTTGGGGCAAGTTTTAGAAGTTTAGGGCGAATTTGGGGAAAGTTTGGGGGCAAATTTTACAAGTTTGGGGTGACTTTTACCAGTTTGGGGGCAAATTTAGGTGAGTCCAGGGGGGTTTAGGCAAGGCTATAAGCGACTTCTGACATCTATAGGGGATATAAGGGATCTAGGACAACCCAAACCACCCCAAAACCTCCAAATTTAGGCTAAAACCCCCCAAAAAAAACCCCAAAAAAATCCTTCCCATACTCACAGCGGGCGGATAAAGAACGCGGCGATGGCGCCGCCGAGGCCTGGAAGGGCCGGGGGGCGGCGGGAGGGGTTCGAAGGTGAAGTGACGAGGTGGGGACGGTGCCACCCCTTTGGGGACACCCTCGAGATGTCCCCAAACCCGCCCCGGACACCGCGCGGTGGCCGCGACCGCCGCCACCATCGACATCGTGGAAAAGGAAATGCCGGGATTCGAACCCGCGGCCTCTGGATTTATACAGGGGGTGGAGGCCACGCCCACACTGAGATTTGATTGGCGGAGAGCGCGAAGGGGCGGGGTTTGTGGAGAGGCCACGCCCGCTGTGCGCGGGGTCGGGGAAATTCCCGAATTTTGAGTCACGGATTTTGCGTCATTGGATGGGGAAAAAAATTGGGAATTTTTTGGGGAAAACCCGGGAATTTTATGAAGGAAATCACGGGAATTATGGAGGGAAATAAAAGGGAATTTTTTGGGGGGGAGTTTGGGAGTTTTGGGGCAAAAAGGGATTTTTTGGGGGGAAAAAAAGGGATTTTTGGGGGAAAAATTTGAATTTTTTGGGGGGAAAACTGGGATTTTTATGGGGGAAATCACGGGAATTATGGAGGGAAATAAAAGGGAATTTTTGGGGGGGAGTTTTGGGAGTTTTGGGGCAAAAAAGGGATTTTTTTGGGGGAAAAAAAGGGATTTTTGGGGGGGAAAAATTTGAATTTTTTTGGGGAAAAGCGGGATTTTTATGGGGGAAATCACGGGAATTATGGAGGGAAAACTTGGGACTTTTGGGGGAGAAATTGGGAAGTTTTGGGGGAAAAAAATGGGACTTTTTTATAAAAAATGGGATTTTTTGGGAGGGAGAAAAGGGAATTTTTAGGGGAAAAAACCGGGAATTTTGGAGAGAAAAAATGGGAATTTTTAGGGGAAAATAAGGAATTTTGGGGGGAAAAAAAGGATTTTTGGGGGGTAAAAATCGGGATTTTTTGTGGGGAGAAAAGGGAATTTTTAAGGGGAAAAAGAGCAAATTTTGGGGGGGAAAATTGAGAATTTTTTGGGAAAAACCCTGGAATTTTGGGGGGAAAATTGAGAATTTTTGGGGGTGGAAAGGGGGAATTTTGGGGGGAAAGAAAGAATTCATTTAAATAAATTAAACTTCGAATTTTTATTAAGGTTTATTGAAAGGAATGCAGGGAAACGAAGGATTTTTATTTAAAGATGGGAAATTGTTACCAAAAGAGGAAAAAAAATCTGGAGAAAGCAAAAAAAAAGGGGGAAAAAAGAGAAAAAAAAAGGAGAAAAAAAAAGAGAAAAAAAGCCCCAAAAATGGTAAAAAAAATTGAAAAAAAAAATTTAAATCCACAAAAAATCTCAAAAAAAAGAACAAAAAAAATTCCCTAAAAAAGGCCCCGAAATTCCCTCCAAAATCTCCAAAAAAGCCCCAAAATTCCAATTTTTGCTCCAGGTTTTGTCCCTCGGTGGCCTCGACCTGCGGGGGGGAGGGAGAGATCCCAAAATGTCCCAAAATTCCAGAAATTTATCCCAAAAAATCCCAAATTTATTATCCAAAAATCCCAACATTTCACCCCCCAAAAAATTCCAAATTTAACCCCAAAATCCCAAAATTTCACCCCAAATTTAATCCCAAATTTAATCCCCAAAATCCCAAATTTCACCCCAAAATCCCCCAAATTTAATCCCCAAATTTAATCCCCAATTCCCAAAATTTCACCCCAAATTTAATCCCCAAAATTCTTACATTTCACCCAAAATTTTCCCCCAAAATCTTAAATTTTATCCCCAAAACCCCAAATTTTATCCCCAAAATTCATCCCAAAATCTCAAAATTTCACCCCAAAATTCTCTAAATTTAATCCCCAAATTTAATCCCCAAAATTCTTACATTTCACCCCAAAATTCCCAAATTTAATCCCCAAAATTCAATCCCCAAATTTAATCCCCAAATTTAATCCCCAAAATTCTTAAATTTCACCCCAAAAATTCCCCCAAAATCTTAAATTTTATCCCCAAAATTCATCCCAAAATCTCAAAATTTCACCCCAAAATTCCCAAATTTAATCCCCAAAATTCTTAAATTTCACCCCAAAATTCCCTAAATTTAATCCCCAAATTTAATCCCCAAAATCCCAAAATTTCACCCCAAAATCCCCAAATTTAATCCCAAATTTAATCCCCAAAAATTCTTAAATTTCACCCCAAAATTCTCTAAATTTAATCCCCAAATTTAATCCCCAAAATTCCGAAATTTAATCCCCAAAATTCTTAAATTTCACCCCAAAATTCCCTAAATTTAATCCCCAAATTTAATCCCCAAAATTCTTAAATTTCACCCCAAAAATTCCCCCAAAAACCCCAAATTTCACCCCCAAAATCCCAAATTTTATCCCCAAAATTCTCATTTTTGCCCCAATTCTGTGTTGGGCTCCATTCCCAGGGTTGTTCCCATGGGAATTCCGGGAATTTCCCAAATTTGGGGAATTTTGCCCCAATTTTCTGCCTCCTTCTCTTACGTGGAGGGGCCACAGGAGACCCCCACGCCTTTGGGGGAGGGTCCAAAAATGCCCCAAAAATCCCCAAAATTCCCCCAAATTCACCCCAAAAATCCCAAGAAATTTCCCCCCAAAAAATCCCAAATATTCCTTAAAAAATCCCACCCCAAATCCCAAAAAATTCCCCAAAAAACCACAAAAAAATCCCCAAAAATGGCCTCAAAATATCCTCAAATTTCCTTAAAATTCCCCCAAAAATTCCCTAAATTTTTCCCAAAAATGAAAAAAATTACCCTTAAAATTCCCCCAAAACTTCCAAAGAAATCTCAAAATTTTTCCCCCAAAAATCTCCAAATATTCCCCAAAATTTCCCCCAAAAATTCCCAAAATATCCCCCCAAAAACCCCAAGAAATTCCCCAAAATTCCCTCAAAATTCCCAAAAATTCCCCCCCAAAAAAACCCCAAGAAATTCCCAAAAATTCCCTCAAAAATTCCCAAAAATTCCCCCCAAAAAACTCAATAAATTCCCAAAAATTCCCCCCAAAACCCCAAGAAATTCCCAAAAATTCTCCAAAAAACCCCAAGAAATTCCCAAAACTTCCCCCCAAAAATTCCCTCAAAAAACCCAAGAAATTCCCAAAAAACCCCAAGAAATTCCAAAAAAAAACCCCAAAATTTCCCCAAAATTCTCCCCAAAAATTCCCTCAAAAAACCCCAAGAAATTCCCCAAAATTCCCCCCAAAAACCCCAAGAAATTCCCAAAAATTCCCTCAAAATTCCCAAAAATTGCCCCCAAAACCCTAAGAAATTCCCAAAAAAATCACAAAAAAAATCCCAAAAAACCCCAAACAATTCCCAAAAATCCCCCCAAAAAACCCCCAAGAAATTCCCCAAAAAAACCCAAAAAAAAATTCCCAAAAAACCCCCAAGAAATTCCCAAAAATTCCCCACAATTCCCCCCAAAAATTCCCAAAAAATCCCAAATTTTCCCCCAAAATTTCCCCCAAAATCCCCGAATTTTCCCTCTTACCTGGGCCTGGATCCGGAGCTTCCTCTGGAGGCGTTTGGGGTTTTCTATAGGGGAATTCTATAGGGGAATTTGGGATTTTCCATAGGGGATTTTCCATAGGGGAACTGGGATTTTTAATAGGGAAATTTGGGGTTTTCTATAGGGGATTTTCTGTAGGGCATTTGGGGTTTTCTATAGGGGATTTCTATAGGGAATTTGGGGTTTTCTATAGGGGATTTGGGATTTTCCATAGGGAAATTTGGGGTTTTCTATAGGGAAATTTGGAATTTTCCATAGGGGATCTGGGGGTTTTTTCCATAGGGGATTTGGGGTTTTCTATAGGGAAATTTGGGGTTTTCTATAGGGAAATTTAGGGTTTTCTATAAGGGATTTTCTGTAGGGGATTTGGGGTTTTCTATAGGGAAATTTGGGGTTTTCTATAGGGAAATTTGGGATTTTCCATAGGGGATCTGGGGTTTTTTCCCATAAGGGATTTGGGATCCTCTATAGGGAAATTTGGGATTTTCCATAGGGGAATTTGGGGTTTTCCATAGGGGTTTTCTATAGGGGATTTTGGGTTTTTAATAAGGGATTTTCTATAGGGGATTTGGGGTTTTCTATAGGGAAATTTGGGATTTTCCATAGGGGATCTGGGGTTTTTTTCCATAGGGGATTTGGGATTTTCCATAGGGAAATTTGGGGTTTTCTATAGGGAAATATGGGGTTTTCTATAGGGGATTTTCTATAGGGGATTTGGGGTTTTCCATAGGGAAATTTGGGATTTTCCATAGGGGATCTGGGTTTTTTTCCATAGGGGATTTGGGATCCCCTATAGGGAAATGTGGGATTTTCCATAGGGGAATTTGGGGTTTTCTATAGGGAATTTGGGGTTTTCTATACGGAATTTGGGATTTTCCCATTGGGATCCTCCATAGGGGATTTGGGATTTTCCATAGGGGAATTCAGAGTTTTCTATAGGGAAATTTGGGAATTTCCAAAGAGGATTTGGGGTTTTCTATAGGGGATTTTCCATAGGGGAATTGGGGCTTTCTATAAGGAAATTTGGGGTTTTCTATAAGGGATTTTCCATAGGGGAATTGGGGTTTTCTATAAGGAAATTTGGGATTTTCCATAGGGGATTTTCCATAGGGGATCTGGGGTTTTTTTCCATAGGGGATTTGGGATTCCCTATAGGGAAATTTGGGATTTTCCATAGGGGAATTTCCATAGGGAAATTTGGGGTTTTCTATAGGGAAATTTGGGATTTTCCATAGGGGATTTTCCATAGGGGATCTGGGATCCCTGTAGGGGATTTTTGGATTCCCTGTAGGGGAATTTCCATAGGGACGAGATTTGGGATCCCCTATAGGATCTATGGGGTGTGTAGGGGCCAGCGTGTGCCTGGACCATGGCAGATCCCCTATAGGATCCCCTATAGGATCCCCTATAGGATCTATAGGGTGTGTAGGGGCCGGCATGTGCCGGGGCCATGGCAGATCCCCTATAGGATCCCCTATAGGATCTATAGGGTGTGTAGGGGCCGGCGTGTGCCGGGGCTGTGGCAGATCCCCTATAGGATCTATAGGGTGTGTAGGGGCCGGCGTGTGCCAGGGCCATGGCAGATCCCCTATAGGATCTATGGGGTGTGTAGGGGCCGGCGTGTGCTGGGACCATGGCAGATCCCCTATAGGATCCCCTATAGGATCTATGGGGTGTGTAGGGGCCGGCGTGTGCCGGGGCCATGGCAGATCCCCTATAGGATCTATGGGGTGTGTAGGGGCTGGCATGTGCCCAGACCATGGCAGATCCCCTATAGGATCTATAGGGTGTGTAGGGGCCGGCGTGTGCCGGGGCCGTGGCGGATCCCCTATAGGATCTATAGGGTGTGTAGGGGCCGGCGTGTGCCCAGACCATGGCAGATCCCCTATAGGATCCCCTATAGGATCTATAGGGTGTGGAGGGGCCGGCGTGTGCCGGGGCCATGGCAGATCCCCTATAGGATCCCCTATAGGATCTATAGGGGCCGGCGTGTGCCAGGACCATGGCAGATCCCCTATAGGATCCCCTATAGGATCTATGGGGTGTGTAGGGGCCAGCATGTGCCATGACCATGGTGGATCCCCTATAGGATCCCCTATAGGATCTATAGGGTGTGTAGGGGCCGGCGTGTGCCTGGACCATGGTGGATCCCCTATAGGATCCCCTATAGGATCTATGGGGTGTGTAGGGGCCGGCGTGTGCTGGGACCATGGCAGATCCCCTATAGGATCCCCTATAGGATCTATAGGGTGTGTAGGGGCCGGCGTGTGCCGGGGCCATGGCAGATCCCCTATAGGATCCCCTATAGGATCCCCTATAGGATCTATAGGGTGTGTAGGGGCCGGCGTGTGCCGTGACCATGGCAGATCCCCTATAGGATCCCCTATAGGATCTATAGGGTGTGTAGGGGCCGGCGTGTGCCGGGGCCATGGCAGATCCCCTATAGGATCCCCTATAGGATCCCCTATAGGATCTATAGGGTGTGTAGGGGCCGGCGTGTGCCGTGACCATGGCAGATCCCCTATAGGATCCCCTATAGGATCCCCTATAGGATCTATAGGGTGTGTAGGGGCCGGCGTGTGCCGGGACCATGGCAGATCCCCATAGGATCCCCTATAGGATCTATAGGGTGTGTAGGGGCCGGCGTGTGCCGGGGCCGTGGCGGATCCCCTGCAGGGTCCCCTATAGGAACAGGGTCCCCTATGGGATCCATACGGCCCCGGCCGTAGGTGACCCCGGCCTTGCTGTGGCCTCGGCCCCGGGGGCAGCGCACGGGGACAGCGCCCCCCGCTGGGGGACAGGGCCTGGGGAGCCCCTATGGATCCCCTATGGGTCACCTATGGATCCCCTATGGGTCACCTATGGATCCCCTATGGGTCACCTATAGATCCCCTATGGGTCAGATTTGGGAGCCCCTATGGAGCCCCTATGGATCCCCTATGGGTCACCTATGGATCCCCTATGGGTCAGATATGGGGGCCCTATGGATCCCCTATGGGTCAGATATGGGTCCCCTATAGATCCCCTATGGATTCCCTATGGGTCAGATATGGGGGCCCCTATGGGTCAGATATGGGTCACCTATAGATCCCCTATGGATTCCCTATGGGTCAGATATGGGGGCCCCTATGGGTCAGTTATGGATCCCCTACAGATCCCTTATAGATCCCCTATGGGAACCCCTATGGATCCCCTACAGATCCGCCTTTGGATCCCCTATGGATCAGCTATGGGAGCCTCTATGGATCCCTTATAGATCCCCTATAGATCATCGATGGGATCCCTATGGAATCCCTATGGGGACCTGTGGGATCCCCTACAGATCCCCTATGGAATCCTCATAAATTCCCCCACCTGTGGGACCCCTATGGGGTTGCCTATGGATCCCCTATGGAACCCTCGATGGATCCCTATGGGTCACCTATAGATCCCTGGGAATCCCCTATGGAATCCCCTATGGAATCCCACGGATCCCAGGGAGGGGCTGGGCGGCACCTACAGAGCCCCTATAGAATCCCAATGTCCCCTATAGGGCCACAAACCCCCCCCATAGAGCCCCTATAGGGCCCCAATGTCCCCTATAGGGCCCCTAAACCACCCCAACCCCCCTACAGAACCCCCCACGTCCCCTATAGACCCCATAACCCCACCCCAAACCCCCCCTATAGACCCTATATCCCCTATAGGGCCCCAATTTCCCCTATAGACCCCATAACCCCCCCCCAAACGTCCCATATAGGACCCCCCCAAATCCCTTTAACCCCCCCTTATAGAGCCCCAATGTCCCCCTATAGACCCCATAACCCCCCCCAATGTCCCCTATAGAACCCATAACCCCCCCCAATGTCCCCTATAGAACCCATAACCCCCCCAGACCCCCCCAAAGTCCTCTATAGAACCCAAACCTCCCACAAATCCCCTATAGACCCACCCCAAACATCCCCTATAGGCCCCATAGGTCCCATATAGGGTCCACCCCCGCCCCCCAAATGTCCCCTATAGACCCCAAAATCCCCCCTATAGGTCCCATATAGGGCCCAGCGCCGCCCCCAAAGTCCTCTATAGGTTCTATAGGTCCCATATAGGGTCCAACCCCCCTCCCCAAAATCCCTTATAGACCCCATAGATCCCATATAGGGTCCAACCCCCCCCCCCAAAATCCCCTATAGACCCCAAAATCCCCCCAAAAATCCCCTATAGACCCCACGGATCCCATTCAGGGCCTCCCCCCAAAAATCCCTTATAGACCCCATAGGTCCCATAAAGGGTCCAACCCCCCCCCGCCCCAAAATCCCCTATAGGTCCCATATAGGGCCCAAAACCACCCCCAAAATCCCCTATAGACCCCAAAATCCCCCCCCAAAATCCCCTATAGACCCCATGGATCCCATACAGGGCCTCCCCCCAAAAATCCCTTATAGACTCCATAGGTCCCATATAGGGTCCAACCCCCTCCCCCCCCCGCAAAATCCCCTATAGGTCCCATATAGGGCCCAAAACCACCCCCAAAATCCCCTATAGACCCCCCATAGGTCCCATATAGGGCCCAATCCCCCCCCCCCAAAAATTCCATATAGGTCCCATATAGGACCCAAGCCCCGTCCCCAGAGTCCCTTATAGTCCCCATAGGTTCCGGATATCCCCAGAAACCACTCCGGATTTTCCCCAAATGCCCCCCTATAGATTCCCTCCCCCTATAGATCGCCTATAGATCCCCCCCCCCCCCCCCAACCCTCCATAGGTACCATCAAACCCCCCCCCTCCCTCCTCCCTTTCCCTCCCTCCAACCTCCATCCATACGTTCCGGATATCCCCAAAAAATCCCCCCCCCACCCCACAGATCCCATATAGATCCCCTATAGATCCCATACAGGCCCCACACACATACCCCCACACACACACCCCCTCACGCCCACCCTGCCGCCCCCCCAAACACTCTATACCCCCCTCAAACCCCTTTAAATCCCCCTCAGGACCCGTTTGAAAAGCCCCCAGCCCCATTTGAAACTCCAAACCGCCCCTATAGAGCCCCTATAGCCTCCATACGTCCCCTCCCTGCTCGCCCTCAGCCGCCTCTAAAATGGCGGCCGCCACCTCCCCCTCAGGGCAGCGAAGCCACGCCCCCCGCACGACGGCACCGCTGATTGGCTGCTTCTCCCATAGCGACAGCGCTGATTGGTTGAGAGGAGCGGAAGGCGGGGTTTAGTCGTGAGGGGAGCGGGAGGGGTTTTGGCGGGAAAAGGGCGGGGTTATGGCGGATGATTGACGTGAAGGGTCTCAGCTAGAGGCGGGGTTATGCAAATGAGAGGGCGTGGTTTGCTGAGGGGGAAAGGGGGAGAAGCCGCTAATAATTAATAATGTTTGGGGGGGATAATGGCTAATTAGCGCTAATTAATGGGCAATTACAGCTAATAACCGGGTAATAATAGCTAATTATCTCTAATTAATGGGGGTAATAATAATTATGGCTAATGGTATTATTATTAATATATATTGGCTAATTAATGGCATAATAATAGCTAATAAATGGGTAATTATAGCGAATAATTGCTAATTAATGGGCATGATCACGGCTCATAATGGCTAATAACGAGGAAATAGTGATTAGAAATTGGAAATGATGATTAATGACGGGAAATAATTAACAATAATTGGGAAATCATTCTCAAAAATAATTAATAACGGGAAATAATGAAGAAATTATGGGGAAATAATGGCTAATAACGATGACTAATTAAGAAATGGTGATTATTAATGAGGAGCTAATTAGCAAATCTCCCCTCCCCCCTCCCCCCCCCCTTTTCCAGCTGTTCCCGGAGCAGCCGGGGTGGGGGAGGGGCGGCAGCTGCGGGGTCACGTGACCGCTCCCATCCCCCCCCCCCCCTTTGGGGGAGGGAGGGAGCCAAGGGGGGGAGGGGAAATTTGGGAATTTGGGGGTTAAAAATTGGGAATTTTGGGGTTAAAAATTGGGAATTTTGGGGTTCAAAATGGGGAAAAAAATGGGAATTTTGGGGGTAAAATTGGCAATTTTGGGGTTAAAAATGGGGGGAAATTGGGAATTTTGGGGGTAAAAAATGGGAATTTTGGGAAGGAAAAATTGAGTAAAAAATGGGAATTTTGGGGTTAAAAATTGGGAATTTTGGGGTTAAAAATGGGGGGGAAATTGGGAATTTTGGGGTTAAAAAAGGGGATAAAATGGGAATTTGGGGGGTAAAATTGGCAATTTTGGGGTTAAAAATGGGGGGGAATTGGGAATTTTGGGGTTAAAAATGGGGAAAAAATGGGAATTTTGGGGGTAAAATTGGGAATTTTGGGGTTAAAAATGGGGGGGGAATTGGGAATTTTGGGGTTAAAAATGGGGAAAAAAATGGGAATTTTGGGGGTAAAATTGGGAATTTTGGGGTTAAAAATGGGAGGGAATTGGGAATTTTGGGGTTAAAAATTGGGAATTTTGGGGTTAAAAATTGGGAATTTTGGGGTTAAAAATGGGGGGGGGAAATTGGGAATTTTGGGGTTAAAAATTGGGAATTTTGGGGTTAAAAATGGAAATTTTGGGGTTAAAAATGGGGGGGAATTGGGAATTTTGGGGTTAAAAATGGGGAAAAAAATGGGAATTTTGGGGGTAAAATTGGCAATTTTGGGGTTAAAAATGGGGGGGGAATTGGGAATTTTGGGGGTAAAAATGGGAATTTTGGGGTTAAAAATGGGGGGGGAAATTGGGAATTTTGGGGTTAAAAAATGGGAATTTTGGGGTTAAAAATGGGGGGAAAATTGGGAATTTTGGGGGTAAAAAATGGGAAATTTTGGTGGTAGAAAATGGGAATTTTGGGAAGGAAAAATTGAGTAAAAAAATGGGAGTTTTGGGGGTTAAAAATGGGAATTTTGGGGTTAAAAATGGGGAGGGAATTGGGAATTTTGGGGGTAAAAAATGGGAAATTTGGGAAGGAAAAATTGAGTAAAAAAATGGGAGTTTTGGGGGTTAAAAATGGGAATTTTGGGGTTAAAAATGGGGGGGAAATTGGGAATTTTGGGGGTTATAAATGGGAAATTTTGGGGCTAAAAATTGGGAATTTTTGGGGTTTTTTCCCCCATTTTTTGGGGTTTTTTTCCCCATTTTTGGGGGTTTTTTTCCCCATTTTTTGGGTTTTTTTTCCCCATTTTTTGGGTTTTTTTCCCCATTTTTGTGGGGGTTTTTTTCCCCATTTTTGGGGGTTTTTTTCCCATTTTTGGGGGTTTTTTTCCCCCCATTTTTTGGGGTTTTTTTTTCCCATTTTTTGGGGATTTTTTTCCCTTTTGTTGTTTTTTTTTCCCCCATTTTTTGGGGGTTTTTTTCCCTTTTTTTGGTTTTTTTTTTCCCATTTTTGGGGGGTTTTTTCCCCATTTTTGGGGGTTTTTTTCCCCATTTTTTGGGGGGTTTTTTCCCCATTTTTTGGGGGTTTTTTCCCCATTTTTGGGGTTTTCTTCGGGAATTTTTTTTGGGAATTTTCCTCGGGAATTCTCGCGGGAATTCGGGCTCCGGGAGCCCCCCTGGAGCCCCCACCCGAGGGGGGAGGTCCCGGGAATTTCGGGATTTTGGGAGGGTCCGGGGGGGATTCGGGAGCGACCGGGAGGAGCCGAGGAGAGCGGTGGGAACCGGGCAGGGAAATTTGGGGGAAATTTGGGAATTTTGGGGGAATTTGGGGAGTTTTAGGGGGAGTTTGGGGCGATTTGGGGGGAATTTGGGGGGAAATTTGGGGGTTTGAGGGGGAATTTTGGGGGAAATTTGGAGTTTTGGGGGGAGTTTGGGTGGAAAAATTGGGAATTTTGGGGGAATTTGGGGGGAAATTTGGGGTTTTTTGGGGGGGATTTGGGAATTTGGGGGGGATTTTGGGGGAAATTTGGAGTTTTGGGGGGAGTTTGGGGCGGAATTTGGGGGTTTTGGGGGAAAATTTGGGGGTTTTGGGGGGAATTTGGGGGTTTTGAGGGGGAATTTTGGGGGAAATTTGGAGTTTTGGGGGGAGTTTGGGTGGAAAAATTGGGAATTTTGGGGGGAGTTTTGGGGGGGATTTGGGGATTTTTGGGGGAATTTCGGGGGAAATTGTGAATTTGAGGGGGAGTTTGGGGGGAAAATTTGGAGTTTTGGGGGGAGTTTGGGGGGAAAAATTGGGAATTTTGGGGGAATTTAGGGGGAATTTTGGGGGAAAGTGGGAATTTTGGGGGGAGTTTGGGGCGGAATTTGGGGGTTTGGGGGGAAAATTTGGGGGTTTTGGGGTGAATTTGGGGAGGAATTTGGGGGTTTTGAGGGGAGTTTGGGGAGGAATTGGGAATTTTAGGCGGGTTTTGGGGGGAATTTAGGTGGAAATTTGGGGTTTTTTGGGGGGGATTTGGAAATTTGGGGGGGAATTTTGGGGGAAATTTGGATTGGGGGGAAAAATTGGGAATTTTGGGGGGAGTTTGGGGGGAAATTTGGAGTTTTGGGGGGAGTTTGGGGGGAAATTTGGGGGTTTGAGGGGGAATTTTGGGGGAGATTTGGAGTTTTGGGGGGAGTTTGGGTGGAAAAATTGGGAATTTTGGGGGGAGTTTGGGGGGAATTAGGGGCGGAATTTGGAGTTTTGGGGGGAGTTTGGGGGGAAACTTTGGGGATTTTTGGGGTAATTTTGAGGGATTTTGGGGGGAAATCCGGAGTTTTGGGGGGATTTGGGGCGGAATTTGGGGGGATTTGGGGATTTTGGGGGGAATTTTGTGGAGAATTGGGAATTTTGGGGGGACTTTGGGAGTTTTGGGGGGAATTTTGGGGGAATTGGGAAGAAATTTGGAAGTTTTTGGGGGAAATTTGAGGGAAATTTTAGCGATTTTGGGCGGATTTTGGGACATTTGGGGCCGGTTTTGTCCCTCCCGGGGGGTTCTAATGAAGGCTAATGAATATTTTACTTTATGCAAATGAAGGGGTGGGGCCAGTCTGAGGCCACGCCCCCTCTGCAGCTGTTGTGGGGGGAAGGGGGAGGGGAGGGGGGGAAATTCCAGCAAAGGATTCTGGGAACAGCTGCTGGGGGGGGCTCCCAGTGCTCCCAGTCCCTCCCAGTTCAATCCCAGTTCACTCCCAGTTCATTCCCAGTTCATCCTAGTCCATCCCAGTTCATCCCGGTTCAATCCCAGTTCACTCCCAGTTCATTCCCAGTGCCCCCCAGTCCATCCCAGTTCATCCCAGTCCCTCCCAGTCACTCCCAGTCACTCCCAGTTCATTCCAGGTTCGTTCCCAGTCCCTCCCAGTTCATCCCAGTCCCTCCCAGTCCCTCCCAGTCACTCCCAGTGCTCTCAGTCCCTCCCAGTCCATCCCAGTTCATTCCCAGTCCCTCCCAGTTCATTCCCAGTCCCTCCCAGTCCCTCCCAGTCCCTCCCAGTCCCTCCCAGTCCCTCCCAGTTCATTCCAGTTCACTCCCAGTCCATTCCCAGTCCCTCCCAGTCCCTCCCAGTTCATTCCAGGTTCGTTCCCAGTCCCTCCCAGTCCCTCCCAGTCCATCCCAGTCACTCCCAGTTCATTCCAGGTTCGTTCCCAGTCCCTCCCAGTTCACTCCCAGTCCCTCCCAGTCCCTCCCAGTTCATCCCAGTCCCTCCCAGTTCCCTCCCAGTTCATTCCAGTCCCTCCCAGTCCCTCCCAGTCACTCCCAGTCCATCCCAGTCACTCCCAGTTCCCTCCCAGTCCCTCCCAGTCCCTCCCAGTCACTCCCAGTTCATTCCAGGTTCGTTCCCAGTCCCTCCCAGTTCCCTCCCAGTATCCCCGGGTTTGGGGGCGGGGCCATGGGGGCGCTGCCGCTGCCCCTCCCCCTCCTGCTGCTGGCCGGGGTGGCCGAGGGGACCCCGAGGGGGACGGAGGGGACAGCGCCGGACCTGGGTGAGCGTCACCGGTGTCCCCAGTGTCACCAAATGTCACCAAATGTCACCAAATGTCACCCAATGTCACCCAAATGTCACCCAATGTCACCAAATGTCACCCAATGTCACCCAATGTCCCCAAATGTCACCCAATGTCACCAATGTCACCAATGTCACCAATGTCACCCAATGTCACCAATGTCACCAATGTCACCAAATGTCACCAAATGTCACCGGTGTCACCAATGTCACCAAATGTCACCGAATGTCACCAGTGTCACCAAATGTCACCCAATGTCACCAAATGTCACCAATGTTCACAGTGTCCCCCATGTCCCCAAATGTCCCCAAATGTCCCCAAGGTCACCCAGTGTCCCCAATGTCCTCAATGTCATCAATGTCCCCCCATGTCCCGAAATGTCCCAAATGTCTCCGATGTCCCCAAATGTCTCCAAATGTCCTCAATGTCACCCAATGTCACCAAATGTCACCCAATGTCACCAAATGTCACCCAATGTCACCAATGTCCTCAATGTCACCCAATGTCACCCAATGTCACCAAATGTCACCAAATGTCACCAAATGTCACCAAATGTCCTCAATGTCACCCAATGTCACCAAATGTCCCCAGTGTCACCCAATGTCCTCAATGTCACCCAATGTCACCCAATGTCACCAAATGTCCCCAATGTCCTCAATGTCACCAATGTCACCAAATGTCACCCAATGTCACCAATGTCACCAATGTCACCAAATGTCACCGGTGTCACCAAATGTCACCAAATGTCACCAATGTCACCAATGTCACCAATGTCACCCAATGTCACCAAATGTCACCCAAATGTCACCAATGTCCCCAATGTCACCAATGTCACCGGTGTCACCCAATGTCACCAAATGTCACCCAAAGTCACCCAATGTCCTCAATGTCACCAATGTCACCCAATGTCACCCAATGTCATCAATGTCACCCAATGTCACCGAATGTCACCCAATGTCACCCAATGTCCCCAAATGTCACCAATGTCACCAATGTCACCCAAATGTCACCAATGTCACCAAATGTCACCGGTGTCACCAAATGTCACCAATGTCACCAAATGTCACCAAATGTCACCAATGTCATCAATGTCACCAATGTCCTCAATGTCACCGGTGTCACCAATGTCACCAAATGTCACCAAATGTCACCAATGTCACCAATGTCCTCAATGTCACCAATGTCACCAATGTCACCAAATGTCACCGGTGTCACCAAATGTCACCCAATGTCACCAATGTCACCAATGTCATCAATGTCACCCAATGTCACCCAATGTCACCAAATGTCACCAAATGTCACCCAATGTCACCCAATGTCACCAAATGTCACCAGTGTCCCCAATGTCACCCAAATGTCCTCAATGTCACCAATGTCATCAATGTCACCAAATGTCCCCAAATGTCACCAAATGTCACCAAATGTCACCAAATGTCACCAAATGTCTCTAAATGTCCCCAGTGTCACCAATGTCACCCAATGTCCTCAATGTCACCAATGTCACCAAATGTCACCCAATGTCACCAAATGTCACCAATGTCACCAAATGTCCCTCAATGTCCTCAATGTCACCAAATGTCACCCAATGTCACCAATGTCACCAATGTCACCAATGTCACCAAATGTCACCAAATGTCACCAATGTCACCAAATGTCACCAATGTCACCAATGTCCCCAATGTCATCAATGTCACCCAATGTCACCAAATGTCACCGGTGTCACCCAATGTCACCAATGTCACCAAATGTCACCAAATGTCACCCAATGTCCCCAATGTCCCCAAATGTCCTCAATGTCACCAATGTCCCCAAATGTCCTCAGTGTCCCCAGTGTCCCCAAATGTCACCAATGTCCCCAATGCCCCAATGTCCCCAAATGTCTCTAAATGTCACCAAATGTCACCAAATGTCTCCAAATGTCTCCAAATGTCCCCAGTGTCCCCAAATGTCACCAAATGTCCACCAATGTCACCAATGTCACCAATGTCACCAATGTCCCCCCAATGTCCCCTCAGCGTCCCCTCCGTGTCCCCAATGTCCCCTTGGTGTCCCCTCTGTCCCCAATGTCCCCTCAGTGTCCCCTCCGTGTCCCCTCCGTGTCCCCAATGTCCCCTCAGTGTCCCTTCAGCGTCCCCTCGGTGTCCCCTCTGTCCCCCCAATGTCCCCAATGTCCCCTCAGCGTCCCCTCCATGTCCCCAATGTCCCCTCCATGTCCCCAATGTCCCCTCAATGTCCCCAATGCCCTCAGTGTCCCTTCAATGTCCCCTCAGTGTCCCCAATGTCCCCAATGTCCCCTCAGTGTCCCCAATGTCCCCAATGTCCCCTCGGTGTCCCCTCTGTCCCCAGGCCGCTGTCGCTTCGCTCTGGGCATGGAGGACGGGACCATCCCCGACTTTCGCCTCTCGGCCTCCAGCGCCTGGTCCGACTCCACCGCCGCCCGCCACGGCCGGTACGCACCAGTATGGACCAGTACGGACCAGTATGGGCCAGTATGGACCAGTATGGACTGGTATAGACCAGTACGGACCGGTATAGACCAGTATGGACCAGTACGGACCAGTATAGACCAGTATGGGCCAGTATAGACCAGTATGGACCAGTATGAACTGGTATAAACCAGTACGGATCAGTATGGACCAGTACGGACCAGTATAGACCAGTACGGACCAGT
This sequence comes from Agelaius phoeniceus, assembly GCF_051311805.1. Classification (NCBI taxonomy): domain Eukaryota; kingdom Metazoa; phylum Chordata; class Aves; order Passeriformes; family Icteridae; genus Agelaius; species Agelaius phoeniceus. The sequence continues at coordinate 533,741 of NC_135291.1, read as the reverse complement.
ATGGACCAGTATGGACTGGTATAAACCAGTACGGACCAGTATAGACCGGTATAAACCAGTACGGACCAGTATAAACCAGTATGGGCCAGTATAGACCAGTATGGACCAGTATGGATCAGTATAAACCAGTACAGACTGGCATAGGCCAGTATGGATCAGTATGGACCAGTATGGATCAGTATAGACCAGTATAAACCAGTATGGATTAGTATGGATCAGTATGGACCAGTATAAACCAGTATAGACCATGGATCACTATAAACCAGTATAGAGCAATATAGACCAGTATAGACCAGTATAAACCGGCATGGACCAGTATGGATCCCCAGTGTCCCTTGAATGTCCCCAAAACCCCAAACGTCTTCAAATCCCCTGGGTGTTCCCCCATTCCCGAGTGTCCCCAAATGTGCCCTGGGTGTCCCCAAATCCCAAAAATGTCTCCAAATCTTCTGGGTGTCCCCAAATGTCCCCAAGTGTCCTTTGGGTGTCCCCAAGTGTCCCAAATGTCCCCAAAAATGTCCCCTGGGCGTCCCCAAACCTCAAAATATCCCCCCAATCCCAAGTGTCCTCATGTACCAAAGTGTCCCCAAACATCCCCAAGCGTCCCCATATCCCCAAATATCCCCAAAAATGTCCCCTGGGTGTCCCTAAATGTCCCCTGGGTGTTCTCAAGTGTCCCCTGAGTGTCCCCAAACCTCAAAACGTCCCCAAACTCCTTGGCTTTCCCCACATCCCCGACCACCCCGAGCGTCCCCGAACGTCCCCAAAAATGTCCCCTGGGCGGCCCCAAACCTCAAAATATCCCCAAATCCCAAGTGTCCTCATGTCCCAAAGTGTCCCCAAACGTCCCCAAACGTCCCCAGGCTGGGCCGCAGCGACGGCGACGGCGCCTGGTGCCCGGCGGGGCCGGTGTTCCCGGCCGAGCAGGAGTTCCTGGAGGTGGACCTGGGCCGGCTGCACCTGGTGACGCTGGTGGGGACGCAGGGACGCCACGCGGGGGGACACGGCCGCGAGTTCGCCCGGCAGTACCGGCTGCGCTACAGCCGCGACCGGCGCCGCTGGCTGCGCTGGAGGGACCGCTGGGGAGCCGAGGTGGCCTTGGGGACATTGGGGACATTTGAGGGGATTGGGGGCATTGGGGACATTGGGGGCATTGGGGGATTTGGGGACGTCGGGGGTGTTGGGGGCGTTGAGGGGATTGGGGGCATTGGGGACATTAGGGGTATTTGGGGACGTTGGGGACATTGGGCATGTTGGGGGTGTTGAGGGGATTGGGGACATTGGGGGTGTTGGGGACATTGGGGGTGTTGGGGATATTGGGAGGACTGGGGACGCTGGGGGGATTTGGGGACATCGGGGGTGTTGGGGACATTGAGGACATTGGGGGTGTTGAGGACATTGGGAGGATTGGGGACACTGGGGGTATTTGGGGACATCGGAGGTGTTGGGGACATTTGGGGGATTGGGGGGATTTGGGGATATTGGGAGAATCTGGGGACATTGGGGACATTGTGGGGATTGGGGACATTGGGGGTGTTGGGGACATTTGAGGGGATGAGGGGCATGGAGGGGATTGGGGACATTGGGGACATCGGGGGTGTTGGGGCTATTGGGAGAATCTGGGGACATTGGGGACATTGGGGGTGTTGGGGACATTGGGGGTATTGGGGACATTGAGGACATTTTGGGGATTGGAGGGATTTGGGGATGTTGGGGACATTGGGGGGTGTCGAGGGGATTTGGGGACGTTGAAGGTGTTGGGGACATGGAGGGAATTTGGGGACATGGAGGGAATTTGGGGACATTTGGGGATATTGGGGGTGTTGGTGTTGGGGACATTGGGGGGATTGGAGGGATTTGGGGGTGTTGGGGACATTGGGGACATTTGGGGACGTTGAAGGTGTTGGGGATGTTGGAGGTGTTGGGGACATCGGGGGAATTTGGGGACATCGGGAGGATTTGGGGACATCGGGAGGATCTTGGGGGACATCAAGGGGACCTTGGGGACACCCCAGGCACTTCCGGGGCTGTGACAGATCCCAAGGGACCCCCAGCGTCCCCTCGGTGCCACCGGCCGCGGTTTTCGGTGTCCCCCGCAGGTGATCGGTGGCAACGAGGACCCCGAGGGCGTGGTGCTCAAGGACCTGTCCCCGGCGCCGGTGGCGCGGGCGCTGCGGGTGTACCCGAGGGCGCCGCGCGCCATGAGCGTCTGCCTGCGCCTCGAGCTCTACGGCTGCCCCTGGGAGGGTGAGCGCCACCTCCTTGTGACCTCCCTGTCACCTCCCTGTCACCTCTGTGGCACCTCTGCCCACCCCACTGGTGGCCCTGAAGGGGTGGTGGTCGCCCATGGTCGTGTTCTTCACCCAAGGCGGCTCTTGGTGGTGGCCCTGGGGGCACCGGGGTTGGGGTTTGGTCATGGTGGGGTTAATGGTTGGGTGGTGGGGTCAACGATTGGGTGGTGGGGTCATCCATTGGGTGGTGGGGTCAACAGTTGGGTGTTCGGGTCAACGGTTGGGTGTTGGGGTCAATGGTTGGGTGTTGGGGTCAACGATTGGGTGTTGGGGTCAATGGTTGGGTTTTGGGGTCAATGGTTGAGTGTTGGGGTCACCCATTGGGTCATGGGGTCAATGGTTGGGTTTTGGGGTCACCCATTGGGTGTTGGGGTCAATGGTTGGGTGTTGGGGTCAACGATTGGGTGTTGGGGTCAATGGTTGGGTTTTGGGGTCAATGGTTGAGTGTTGGGGTCAATGGTTGGGTGTTGGGGTCACCCATTGGGTCATGGGGTCAATGGTTGGGTTTTGGGGTCACCCATTGGGTGTTGGGGTCAACAGTTGGGTGTTGGGGTCACCCATTGGGTGTTGGGGTCAATGGTTGGGTTATGGGGTCACCCATTGGGTGTTGGGGTCAATGGTTGAGTGGTGGGGTCACCCATTGGGTGGTGGGGTCAATGGTTGGGTTTTGGGGTCAATGGTTGGGTTATGGGGTCACCCATTGGGTGTTGGGGTCACCCGTTGGGTCATGAGGTCAATGGTTGGGTTATGGGGTCAATGGTTGGGTTATGGGGTCAATGGTTGGGTTATGGGGTCACCCATTGGGTCATGGGGTCAATGGTTGGGTTTTGGGGTCAATGGTTGAGTGGTGGGATCATCCATTGGGTGTTGGGGTCAACGGTTGCTTGATGACATCATCACTGCCACCCCGCCCCCCTGCCCCACCCATTGCCACCTCTTGGGTGTCCCCAAAGCTGTGGTGGCCCCTCCATGGCCACGCCCCCCCGTTAACCTCCTGGTGACCCTGCCGTGACCCCGCCGTGACCCCGCCGTGACCCCGCCGTGACCCCGCCGTGACCCCCGTCCCTGTCCCCAGCCGGGCTCCTGTCCTACACGGCGCCGCGGGGTCACGTCATGGCCCTGGACCCCGCCCCCATCGTCCTCAACGACTCCACCTACGACGGCTTCAGCGCCGGCCCGTGAGTGTCCCCACGTGTCCCCAGGTGTCCCCAGGTGTCCCCAGGTGTCCCCAGGTGTCCCCAGACCATCTCCAGGTGTCCCCAGACGTCCCCAGGAGCTTTCCAGATGTCCCCAGGTGTCCCCAGGGGTCACCTGCCCCAAGAATTCCCAAAATTCCTGCACCCAACCCCTCCCCAGGTGTCCCCAGGTGTCCCCAGGTGTCCCCAAACCATCCCCAGGGGTCACCTGCCCCAAGAATTCCCAAATTTCCTGCACCCAACCCCTCCCCAGGTGTCCCCAGGTGTCCCCAGGAGCTTTCCAGATGTCCCCAGGTGTCCCCAGTGGTCCCCAGGGTGTCCCCAGGTGCCCCCAGGAGCTTTCCAGGTGTCCCCAGGTGTCCCCAGGAGCCACCTGCCCCAAGAATTCCCAAAATTCCTGCATCCAACCCCTCCCCAGGTGTCCCCAAACTGTCCCAGGTGTCCCCAAACCATCTCCAGGTGTCCCCAGTGGTCCTCAGAGTGTCCCCAGGTGTCCCCAGGAGCTTTCCAGATGTCCCCAGAGGTCACCTGCCCCAAGAATTCCCAAATTTCCTGCACCCAGCCCCTCCCCAGGTGCCCCCAGGTGCCCCCAGGAGCTTTCCAGATGTCCCCAGGTGTCCCCAGGTGTCCCCAAACCATCTCCAGGGGTCACCTGCCCCAAGAATTCCCAAATTTCCTGCACCCAACCCCTCCCCAGGTGTCCTCAAACTGTCCCAGGTGTCGCTGGGGCATCTCCAGGTGGGTGGGACAGGACAATCCCCACATCCAGGTGTGTCCCACCTGTCCAGGTGTCCCTGGAGCATCTCCAGGTGTTTGGGATGGGGCAATTGAGGTGTCCAGGTGTCACAGGGGGGTTCCCAGGTGTCACAGGGGGGTTCCCAGGTGTCACAGGGGGGTTCCCAGGTGTCCCTGGGGCATCTCCAGGTGGGTGGGACGGGACAATCCCCATATCCAGGTGTCACTGGGGGGGTTCCCAGGTGTCACTGGGGCATCTCCAGGTGTTTGGGATGGGACAATTGAGGTGTCCAGGTGTCCCTGGGGTATCTCCAGGTGTTTGGGATGGGACAATTGAGGTGTCCAGGTGTCCCTGGGGCATCTCCAGGTGGGTGGGACAGGACAATCCCCATATCCAGGTGCGTCCCACCTGCCCAGGTGTCGCTGGGGCATCTCCAGGTGGGTGGGACGGGACAATTGAGGTGTCCAGGTGTCACTGGGGGGTTCCCAGGTGTCACTGGGGCATCTCCAGGTGGTGGGACGGGACAATCCCCATATCCAGGTGTGTCCCACCTGCCCAGGTGTCCCTGGGGTATCTCCAGGTGTTTGGGATGGGACAATTGAGGTGTCCAGGTGTCACTGGGGCATCTCCAGGTGGGTGGGATGGGACAATTGAGGTGTCCAGGTGTCCCTGGGGTATCTCCAGGTGGGTGGGACAGGACAATCCCCATATCCAGGTGTGTCCCACCTGCCCAGGTTGCACTTCGGGGGGCTGGGCCAGCTCTCGGACGGGGTCCTGGGCCTCGATGACTTCCTGAGGACGCGCGAGCGCCGCCTGTGGCCGGGCTACGACTACGTGGGGTGGCCACGCCCACCCGGGCCCCACCCCCACGTGGAGCTGGAGTTCGAGTTCCAGGAGCTCCGCACCTTCCACGCCATGCAGGTGCCCCAGGGCATGCTGGGAGGCCGGGGATTGTGGGATTGGTCAGCCATGGATGGACCAATGGGTGGCCACCAGGTCAGGCCCAGCTTGGGGTCGGGGATGTTCTTCTGGAGAACGTCAGGATTGGTCACCTTGGCCCAGGGCATCATGGGAAGGTGGGAAATGGAAGACCTGGGAGATTTGGGGTGCCGGGAATTGTGGGATTGGTCAGCTGTGGATGGACCAATGGGTGGCCACCAGGTCAGGTCCATCTTGGGGTCAGGGATGTCCCTCTGGATTGGTCACCTTGCCCCATGGCATCATGGGATGGTGGGAAATGGAAGATGTGGGACGCTGGGGATTGTGGGATTGGTCAGCCGTGGATGGACCAATGGGTGGCCACCAGGTCAGGTCCATCTTGGGGTCAGGGGTGTTCTTCTGGAGAACGTCAGGATTGGTCACCTTGCCCCAGAGCATCATGGGAAGGTGGGAAATGGAAGATGTGGGATATGTGGGGCGCTGGGAATTATGGGATTGGTCAGCCATGGATGGACCAATGGGTGGGCACCAGGTCAGGCCCAGCTTGGGGTCAGGGATGTTCTTCTGGAGAATGTCAGGATTGGTCACCTTGGCCCAGGGCATCATGGGATGGTGGGAAATGGATGATGTGGGGGCGCCGGGGATTGTGGGATTGAAAAGCCATGGATGGACCAATGGGTGGCCACCAGGTCAGGCCCATCCTGGGGTCGGGGATGTTCTTCTGGAGAACGTCAGGATTGGTCACCTTGGCCCAGGGCATCATGGGATGGTGGGGATTGTGGGATTGGAAAGCCATGGATGGACCAATGGGTGGCCACCAGGTCAGGCCCAGCTTGGGGTCAGGGATGTCCCTCTGGATTGGTCACCTTGCCCCAGAGCATCATGGGATGTCCCGTCACCGCTCCCACCCAGGTCCACTGCAACAACCTCCACACGCGCGGCGTCGGAATCTTCCGGGCGGTCGAGTGTCGCTTCAAGAAGGTCCTGGCCACGGCCTGGGAGCCCCTGGTGGTCACCCACAGCCTGGCCGGGGCCACCAAGGACCCCAGCGCCCGCTCGGTCACCGTCCCCTTGGGCGGGCGCCGCGCCCGCTTCATCCAGTGCCGCTTCTTCTTCGGCGCCGAGTGGATGCTCTTCAGCGAGGTGTCCTTCGTCTCAGGTGGGGTGGTGGGGTCATTGGTTGGGTGTTGGGGTCAATGGTTGGGCGTTGGGGCCATTGGTTGGGAGTTGGGGTCATTGGTTGGGAGTTGGGGTCAATGGTTGGGTGTTGGGGTCAACGGTTGGGTCATGAGGTCAACGGTTGGATCATGGGGTCAACAGATGGGTCATGGGGTCATCCATTGGGTGTTGGGGTCAACGGTTGGATCATGGGGTCAACGGTTGGGTCATGGGGTCAACGGTTGGGTCATGGGGTCAATGGTTGGGTGTTGGGGTCATCCATTGGGTCATGAGGTCAACGGTTGGATCTTGGGGTCATCCATTGGGTGTTGGGGTCAACGGTTGGGTCATGGGGTCACCCATTGGGTGTTGAGGTCAATGGTTGGGTGTTGGGGTCAACGGTTGGGTGTTGGGGTCAACGGTTGGGTGTTGGGGTCATCCATTGGGTCATGAGGTCAACGGTTGGATCTTGGGGTCATCCATTGGGTGTTGGGGTCAACGGTTGGGTCATGGGGTCACCCATTGGGTGTTGAGGTCAATGGTTGGGTCATGGGGTCAACGGTTGGGTGTTGAGGTCAATGGTTGGGTCATGGGGTCACCCATTGGGTGTTGGGGTCAATGGTTGGGCGTTGGGGTCAATGGTTGGGTGTTGGGGGTCATTCATTGGGTCATAGAGTCAAGAGTTGGGTATTGGGGTCAACGGTTGGATCATGGGGTCACCCATTGGGTGTTGAGGTCAATGGTTGGGTCATGGGGTCAACGGTTGGGTCATGGGGGTCAATGGTTGGGTGTTGGGGTCATCCATTGGGTGTTGGGGTCAACAGTTGGGTCATGGGGGTCAATGGTTGGGTGTTGGGGTCATCCATTGGGTCATGGGGTCAACGGTTGGGTCATGGGGTCATCCATTGGGTGTTGGGGTCAATGGTTGGGTCATGGGTTCATCCATTGGGTGTTGGGGTCAATGGTTGGGTCATGGGGTCAACGGTTGGATCGTGGGGTCAACAGTTGGGTCATGGGGTCATCCATTGGGTGTTGGGGTCAATGGCTGGGTGATGACGTCATTGGTTGACTGCTGAGGTCATCATCAATCAATGACGTCATCGATTTCACGGTAACGCCTTTGATCGTTCATGGTGCTATTGCCGATGATGTCATCGGCTGTTGATGACATCATTGACTGTTGATGATGTCATCAATGACTGTCCCCGCCCCCAGAGGTGCTGGACGACCCCGTGGGTGCCAGCGGGTGGCCCCCGACCCCTGACCCCTCCTCCGCCATCTTGGAAAACACCCGCGACGGGGGCGGGGCCACGAACGTCACCGGCTTGGGTAGGCGGGGCTTAGATGGGTGTGGTTTAAATGGGCGGGGCTTAATATGGGAGATTGAGTGGGTGGGGCTTAATTGGGATGGGATTTAGTGGGTGGAGCTTAACTGGGATGGGATTTAGTGGGTGGAGCTTAACTGGGAAGGGAATTTAGTGGGTGTGGCCTAACTGGGAGGGGCTTGGGTGGGTGGGGCTTAACTGGGACTGGATTTAGTGGGTGGGGCTTAATTGGAATGGGATTTAGTGGGTGGGGCTTAACTGGGAAGGGAATTTAGTGGGTGTGGCTTAACTGGGAGGGGCTTGGGTGGGTGGGGCTTAATTGGAATGGGATTTAGTGGGTGGGGCTTAACTGGGAGGGGCTTGATATGGGAGGTTAAGTGGGTGGGGCTTAATTGGGAGGGGCTTAAAGGGGTGGGCTTTAATTGGGCGTGGCCTCATGGGGTGTGGCTTAACTGAGGGTTAAATGGGTGGGGTTTAATTGGGCGTGGCCTAATGGGGTGTGGCTTAACCGAGGGTTAAATGGGTGGGGTTTAATTGGGCGTGGCCTAATGGGGTGTGGCTTAGCCGATGGTTAAATGGGTGGGGTTTAATTGGGCGGGGCTTAATGGGGTGTGGCTTAACTGAGGGTTACATGGGTGGGGTTTAATTGGGCGGGGTGTAGAATAACGACCATGTAAATGGGCGGGGCTTAATTGGGCAAGGTTCTAGGGGGTGGGAATTAAAGGGGCGTGGCTTATCGGAGGTGGGCGTGGCCACCACGCCTCCCTCTCCTCCCAGCAGCCCCCGGGGTCCCGCCCGTGGCCCAGGGCGAGGCGGGGCAGCCGCCGGCGCTGCTGGGGTGCCTGGGCGCCATCATCGTCCTCCTCCTGCTCGCCATCGTCATCCTCGTCCTGCGGCGCGGAGCGGCCGGGCCAATGGGCAAGGTCACTGGGAGGGACTGGGATCAAACTGGGATCAAACTGGGAGGGACTGGGAGGGACTGGGAGAGGATTGGGAGGGACTGGGAGGGGATTGGGAGGGACTGGGAGGGACTGGGAGGGACTGGGATCAAACTGGGATCAAACTGGGAGGGACTGGGAGGGGTTAAAGGGGGACTGGGAGGAAATTGGGAGGGACTGGGAGGGATTGGGAGGGACTGGGAGGGAACTGGGGGGAACTGGAAGGGACTGGGAGGGACTGGGAGGGATTGGGAGGGGACTGGGAGGGACTGGGATCAAACTGGGAGGGACTGGGAGGGGATTGGGAGGGACTGGGAGGGACTGGGAGGGATTGGGAGGGGATTGGGAGGGACTGGGAGGGGTTAAAGGGGGACTGGGAGGGACTGGGAGGGGACTGGGAGGGAACTGGGGGAACTGGGAGGGATTGGGAGGGGATTGGGAGGGACTGAACTGGTTTTTACTGGTCTGAGCTGGTTCGACCTGGTTTTTAATGGTCTGAACCAGTTCTAACTGGTCTGAACTGGTTCTATCTGCAGCTGAACTGGTTCTAATGGTTTTTACTGGTCTGAGCTGGTCCCAACTGAATCTGAACTGGTTCTAAGTGTCTGAACTGGTTCTAACTGGTTTTTAATGGTCTGAACCAGTTCTAACTGCCCTAAATTGGGGCTGAACTGGTTCCTACTGCCCTGAACTGGTTCTAACTGGTCTGGACTGGTTTCTAATGGGCTCTAACTGGTTTTTACTGGTTTTTACTATTTTTTACTGGTTTTTACTGGTTTTTACCGGTTTTTCCCGGTTGTCAGGGCCGCGGGGCGGAGGCGGCGCTGCGGGTGCAGCTCTCGGGGGACACCGGGGTCAGCACTGGGGGGTTGAACCGGTTCTAACTGGTCCGAACTGGTTCTAATGGGCTCTAACTGGTTCTTACTGGTTTTTACTGGTTTTTACTATTTTTTACTGGTTTTTACCGGTTTTTCCCGGCTGTCAGGGCCGCGGGGCGGAGGCGGCGCTGGGGGTGCAGCTCTCGGGGGACACCGGGGTCAGAACTGGGGGGTTGAACTGGTTCTAACTGGTCTGAACCGGTTTCTAATGGGCTCTAACTGGTTGTAACTGGTTTTTACTGGTTTTTCCTGGTTTTTCCCGGTTCTCAGGGCCGTGGGGCAGAGGCGGCGCTGTGGGTGCAGCTCTCGGGGAACACCGGGGTCAGAACTGGGGGGTTGAACTGGTTCTAACTGGTCCGAACTGGTTCTAATGGGCTCTAACTGGTTTTTACTGGTTTTTTACTGGTTTTTACTGGTTTTTACTGGTTTTTCCCGGTTGTCAGGGCCGTGGGGCGGAGGCGGCGCTGCGGGTGCAGCTCTCGGGGGACACCGTGGTCATCAACAACGCCACGGGAGGGGGACCCCGCTACGAGCGGATCGGAACAGGAAGTGGAACCGGAACCGGAAGTGGGATCGGACCCGGAAGTGGAACCGGAAGCGGAAGTGGGGAGTACCAGGAACCCACCCGGGCACGGCCCCGACTGGCACCGGGGCCCCCCGGGGCTGGTGAGAGAGGGGAAAATGGGGAAAAAATGGGGGAAAAGGGGAAAAATGGGGGAAAAAAAGGGAAAAAAGGGGGAAAAATGGAGAAAAAATGGGGAAAAAGGGGAAAATGGGAAAAGAAAAAAGGGAAAAAAGGGGGGAAAATTGGGGAAATGAAAAAGGGGAAAAAGGGGAAAAGAAAAAAGGGAGAAAAGGGGGAAAACGGGGAAAAATGGGGAAAAAAGGGGAAAAATGGGGAAAAGAAAAAAGGGAAAAATGGGGGAAGAGGGGGGAAAAAAGAGGACAACAAAAAAGGGATAAAAGGGGAAAAAAGGAGGAAAACGGGGAAAAGATAAAAGGAAAAAAAGGGGGAAAATGGAGGGGGAAAGGGAAAAAATGGGGGGAAAGAAAAAAGGAAAAAAAGGGGAAAGAAAGTGAAAAAGAGGGGGGAAAAAAGGAGGAAAAGGGAGGGGAAAAAGGAGGGAGGGAGGATTTTTTTCCCCCCAGTTTTATTTTTGGCTGAAATCTGCAAAAAAACTCAGCCCGGGAATGAGGAAAAGGCTCAAAATTGGCCCAAAAAATCCCTCGGGAATGGAAGAGGAGGGGGAACCCCCACCCCCTCTCTGACCACGCCCCTCTCTGGCCACACCCCCCAGCCAACCCGGCCTATCGGCTTCTTCTGGCCACCTACGCCCAGCCAATAGGAGGCCTCGCCTTGGCCCCGCCCAATGCTGCCAAGCCAATCAACACCAACGGTAAGGGTGGGGCTCAATGAAGGCCACGCCCACTTTGGCCACACCCACCATGACCTCACCTGTGCCCCTCCCACCTGCACAGGTGACCCCGAGGTGGGGGCGGGGGCTTACGCCGAGGCTGACGTCACCGGAGGCTCCGCCTACGCCCTCGCTGGCCCCGCCCACAGCCCCGCCCATGGCCCCGCCCTCCCCACCTTCCCTCGGGACCGCCTCCGCTTCCGGGAGAAGCTGGGGGAGGGGCAGTTTGGAGAGGTAAGCCACGCCCCCGGCATCAAGCCACGCCCCCACAATGAGACCACACCCATTATGTCTTAGACACGCCCCTAACGGGTTTTAGCCCCGCCTCTAAATTATTTACCACATCCCTGTGTGGTTTAGCCCCGCCCCTTAGCAAGGCCACGCCCACTCTGGATTAACCGCGTCCCTTATTGAATTGGCTCCGCCCCTTTTTTATCCCCACCCCATTAATTTGGCCACACCCACCCCATTGAAGCCACGCCCACATTCATATATTTGTCCACACCCACACTGAGGCCACGCCCACTGTTTCTTAGCCCCGCCCCATTTCTGAACACCCACCCATTTCTATTGGCCGCACCCTCGAGCATTTGGCCCCGCCCCCAGGTGCTGCTGTGTGAGGTCATCGCCCCCCACACCCTGGGCCTGGCCCCGCCCCCCGGCTCAAGCCCCGCCCCCTCGGGCACGGAGCGCCCCCAGCTGGTGGCGGTGAAGGTGCTGAGGCCGGACGCCACCAAAAACGCCCGGTAGGGAAACTGGGATGGACTGGGATGGACTGGGAGGGGACTGGGAGGGACTGGGAGGGACTGGGAGGGAATTGGGGGGGACTGGGATGGAAACTGGGAATGGACTGGGAGGGACTGGGAATGAACTGGGATGGACTGGGAGGGACTGGGGGGGATTGGGAATGAACTGGGAGGGACTGGGAGGGACTGGGAGAGGGGTTTGGGGCAAGAAATGGGGGAAAATTGGGAAAAATTTGGATTTTTGGGGATACTGGGATGCACTGGGAGGGAACTGGGATGGACTGGGAGCGACTGGGAATGGACACGGATGGACTGGGAGGAGTCAGGAGGGTACTGGAGGGTGGCCAAAGGGACCCAGGTGTACCCAGAACATCCCCAGGTGTGCCCAGGGTGTGCCCAGAGCATCCCCAGGTGTGCCCAGGTGTGCCCAGGTGTGCCCAGGTCATGCCCAGGTGTGCCCAGGTGCCCCCAGGCACCCTCACCTGGCGCCGGGGCGTGCCCAGGTGTGCCCAGGAGCGCCCAGAGCATCCCCAGGTGTGCCCAGGTGTACCCAGGTGTACCCAGAGCATCCCCAGAGCATCCCCAGGTGTGCCCAGGTCATGCCCAGGTGTACCCAGAGCATCCCCAGGTGTGCCCAGAGCATCCCCAGGTGTGCCCAGGTGTGCCCAGGAGCACCCAGGGCATCCCCAGGTGTGCCCAGGTGTACCCAGGTGTACCCAGAGCATCCCCAGAGCATCCCCAGGTGTGCCCAGGTGTACCCAGAACATCCCCAGGTGTGCCCAGAGCATCCCCAGGTGTGCCCAGGTCATCCCCAGAACATCCCCAGAGCATCCCCAGGTGTACCCAGAGCATCCCCAGGTGTGCCCAGAGCATCCCCAGGTGTACCCAGGGCATCCCCAGAGCATCCCCAGGTGTGCCCAGGTGTGCCCAGGTGTGCCCAGGTGTGCCCAGAGCATCCCCAGAGCATCCCCAGGTGTGCCCAGGTGTACCCAGGTCATGCCCAGGTGTGCCCAGGGCATCCCCAGAGCATCCCCAGGTGTGCCCAGGTGTGCCCAGAGCATCCCCAAGTGTGCCCAGGTCATGCCCAGGTGTGCCCAGAGCATCCCCAGGTGTGCCCAGGTGCCCCCAGGCACCCTCACCTGGCGCCGGGGCGTGCCCAGGTGTGCCCAGGAGCACCCAGAGCATCCCCAGGTGTACCCAGAGCATCCCCAGAGCATCCCCAGGTGTGCCCAGGTCATGCCCAGGTGTACCCAGAGCATCCCCAGGGCATGCCCAGGTGTGCCCAGGTGTACCCAGCTGTGCCCAGAGCATCCCCAGGTGTGCCCAGGTGTGCCCAGGGCATCCCCAGGTGTACCCAGAGCATCCCCAGAGCATCCCCAGGTGTGCCCAGGTCATGCCCAGAGGATCCCCAGGTGTACCCAGGGCATCCCCAGAGCATCCCCAGGTGTGCCCAGGTCATGCCCAGGTGTGCCCAGGTGTGCCCAGAGCATGCCCAGGTGTACCCAGGGCATCCCCAGGTGTACCCAGGGCATCCCCAGGTGTACCCAGGTGCCCCCAGGCGCCCTCACCTGTCCCCCCGGCCGCGCCCAGGCGCGATTTCCTGCAGGAGGCGCGGGCGCTGTGGCGGCTGCGGGACCCCAACATCGTGCGGCTGCTGGGCGTGTGCGGGGGGCCCGGGCCCCTGTGCATCGTCACCGAGTACATGGAGCACGGAGACCTCCACCAGTTCCTGGGCGGGGCCCGGGGACACGCCCTCAGGTGGGGACACGCCCACATACACACACACACCTGGCCGGGCCACGCCCGCTGTGGCCGCGCCCTTTCCGAGTTGGGTTTTCTGTAATTTTGGGGGTTCTGGCCCTTTAAGAGAAGCCACTCCATGATTTAGCCACGCCCATCACTAAGAAAAGGCCACGCCCACATCCCCCCACACCTGGCTGGGCCACGCCCGCGGCGGCTGCGCCCAGTTCAAATCATTTTGTGTTGTCATTTTTGGGGTTCTGGCCCTTTAAGAGAAGCCACGCCCATCACTAAGAAAAGGCCACGCCCACATCCTCACACACCTGGCCAGGCCACGCCCACTGTGGCCGCGCCCATTCCGAGTTGGGTTTTCTGTAATTTTGGGGGTTCTGTCCCTTTAAGAGAAGCAACTCCATAATTAAGCCACGCCCATCACTCAAGAAAAGGCCACGCCCACATCCCCCCCACACCTGGCCGGGCCACGCCCGCAGCGGCTGCGCCCGGTTCAAATCATTTTGTGTTGTCATTTTTGGGGTTCTGGCCCTTTAAGAGAAGCAACTCCATAATTAAGCCACGCCCATCACTCAAGAAAAGGCCACGCCCACATTCCCCTCACACCTGGGTGGGCCATGCCCACTCCAAATGCAGAAAAATCGAATTTTTGGGGGGAAAAAACCCCAAATAATCCTAGAAAAATCGGATATTTTGGGGGGGGAAAAAGGCGAATAATCCTAGAAAAATCGGATTTTTGGGGGGAAAAAAGTAATTTTTTGGGGGAAAAAACCCTATTTTTTGGGGGGAAAAAAACGCAAAAAAACCCAGAAAAATCAGATTTTTTGGGGAAAAAACCGCAAAAAATCCCAGAAAAATCAGATTTTTTGGGGGAAAAAAGCCATTTTTTTTGGGAAAAAACCACGAATAATTGTAGAAAAATTGGATTTTTTTGGGGAAAAAAGCCTTTTTTTTGGGGAAAAAACCGCAAAAAATCCCAGAAAAATCTGATTTTTTTGGGGTAAAAAAGCGAAATTTTGGGGAAAAAAGCGCCATTTTTTGGGGGGAAAAAACCGCAAATAATTGTAGAAAAATCAGATTTTTTTTGGGAAAAAACCGCTAATTATCCTAGAAAAATTGGATTTTTTTGGGGAAAAAAACGCAAATAATCCTAGAAAAATCAGATTTTGGGGGGGATAAAGGTGATTTTTTTGGGGGAAAAAAACGCGAATAATCCTAGAAAAATCAGATTTTTTTGGGGAAAAAAATGGGAATAATCCTAGAAAAATCAGATTTTTTGGGGGGGAAAACCCACAAAAAACAGCAGAAAAGTCGCATTTTTTGGGGGGAAAAAACGGGAATAATCATAGAAAAATCAGACTTTTGGGGGGTAAAAAGCAATTTTTTTGGGGGAAAAAACCGCAAATAATCGTAGAAAAATCAGATTTTTTTGGGGAAAAAAATGGGAATAATCGTAGAAAAATCGGATTTTTTGGGGGGGCGAAAAACCACGAATAATCCTAGAAAAATCAGATTTTTTTGGGGAAAAAACCCCAAATAATCCCAGAAAAATCAGATTTTTTGGGGGAAAAAAACCACAAAAAATCCCCAAAAAATCGGATTTTTTTGGGAAAAAAAGCCATTTTTTTGGATTAAAAAACCACAAAAAATCCCAGAAAAATCGCATTTTTTTGGGGAAAAAACCACCAAAAAATCGCAGAAAAATCAGATTTTTTGGGGAAAAAAAGCCATTTTTTTGGGGAAAAAAACCGCAAAAAACCCCAGAAAAATCAGATTTTTTTGAGAAAAAGAGCCATTTTTTGGGGAAAAAAAGCCATTTTTTTGGGGAAAAAACCACAAAAAATCCCCGAAAAATCAGATTTTTTTGGGTAAAAAACCACCAAAATCCCCAGAAAAATCAGATTTTTTGGGAAAAAAAACCTGCAAAAAACAGCAGAAAAAATCGCATTTTTTTGGGGAAAAAACCCCAAATAATCACAGAAAAATCGGATTTTTTGGGGAAAAAGCCATTTTTTTTGGGGAAAAAAACCACAAAAAATCCCAGAAAAATCAGATTTTTTTTGGGAAAAAACCACAAAAAATCCCAGAAAAATCGGATTTTTGAGGGGCAAAAAGCAATTTTTTTGGGGAAAAAACCGCAAATAATCCTAGAAAAATCAGATTTTTTGGGAAAAAAATGGGAATAATCGTAGAAAAATCGGATTTTTTTGGGGGCAAAATAGGAATAATCATAGAAAAATCGGATTTTTCGGGGGGAAAAAAGCCATTTTTTTTCAGGGGGAAAAAAGCCTTTTTTTGAAGAAAAAAACGCAAAAAATCCCAGAAAAATCTGATTTTTTAGGGAAAAAAAGCGAATTTTTTGGGGAAAAAATCGCAAAAAATCCCAGAAAAATCACATTTTTTTGGGTAAAAAACCACAAAAAATCCCCGAAAAATCAGATTTTTTTTGGGCAAAACCCAAATTTCTTTTAAAAACCCCTAAAACCCAAATTCCCCCGCCCAGCCTGGGCACGCTGGTGCAGTTGGGTGCCCAGATCGCGTCCGGGATGCGTTTCCTGAGCGCCCGGAATTTCGTGCACCGGGACCTGGCCACCAGGAACTGCCTGGTGGGGCCGGGGCTGCGCGTCAAAGTGGCCGATTTTGGGATGAGCCGGAGCCTCTACGGCACCGAGTACTGCCGGGTGCGCGGCCGGGCGCTGCTGCCCATCCGCTGGATGGCCTGGGAGAGCATCCTCTGGTGAGCTTTGGGAGAAAACCGGGATTTTGGGAAAAAATTGAAAAAAAATGGGATTTTTTGGCGAAAAAATGGGGTTTTTTGGTGAAAAAATGGGAATTTTTGGCGAAAAATGGGGTTTTTTGGAGGAATGGGAAAGGAATTGGGGGAATTGAGGTTTTTGGAGAAGGAATGGATTTAGGTGAAAAAATGGGGTTTTTTTGGTGAAAAAATGGGGTTTTTAGGCGAAAAAATGGGTTTTTTTTGGTGGGGAAATGGGGTTTTTTGGGGGGAATGGGAAAGGAATTGGTGGAAATTGAGGTTTTTGGAGAAGGAATGGATTTAGGTGAAAAAATGGGGTTTTTTGGTGAAAAAATGGATTTTTTGGCGAAAAAAATGGGGTTTTTTTTGGGTGGGGAATGGGGTTTTTTGGGGGGGAATGGGAAAGGAATTGGGGGAAATTGAGGTTTTTTGGAGAATGAATGGATTTAGGAGAAAAAATTGGGGAAAATTGGTGTTTTTGGGAAAAAACGGGAAAAATTGGATTTTTGGCGAAAAAAATGGGAATTTTTGGTGGGGAAATGGGGTTTTTTTTTGGGGGGAATGGGAAGGAATGGGGAAATTGAGGTTTTGGTGAAGGAATGGTTTAGGAGGGAATATTGGGGGTTTTGGGGAAAAAATGGGAAAAAATTGGGATTTTTGGCGAAAAAATGGGAATTTTGGTGGAAAAATGGGGTTTTTTTGGTGGGGAAATGGGATTTTTTGGGAGGAATGGGAAAGGAATTGGGGGAAATTGAGGTTTTTTGGAGAAGGAATGGTTTTAGGAGAAAAATGGGGGGTTTTGGGGTAAAATGGGTAAAAATTGGGAATTTTGGCGAAAATGGGAATTTTTGGGTAAAAATGGGTTTTTTTGGGGGGGAATGGGAAAGGAATTGGTGGAAATGTGGTTTTTGGTGAACGAATGGTTGAGGAGAAAAATTGGGGGAAATTGGTGTTTTTGGGAAAAAATGGGGGAAATTGGGTTTTTTGGCGAAAAAATGGGTTTTTTGGTGAAAAATGGGGTTTTTTTGGGAGGATTGGGGAAAGGAATTGGGGGGAAATTGAGGTTTTTGGTGAAGGAATGGTTTTGGGAGGAAAATTGGGGGAATGGGGGTTTTTGGGAAAAATGAGAAAATTGGGATTTTGGCGGAAAAAATGGGGGGTTTTTTTGGGAGGAATGGGAAAGGAATTGGGGGAAATTGAGGTTTTTGGAGAAGGAATGGATTTAGGAGAAAGTGGGGTTTTGGGGAAAAATGGGAATGAAAATTGGGATTTTTGGTGAAAAAATTGGATTTTTTGGGGTAAAATGGGGTTTTTTGGGGGGAATGGGAATGGAATTGGTGGAATTGAGGTTTCTGGTGAATGAATGGTTTTAGGAGGAAAATGGGGTTTTGGGGAAAAATGGGAAAAAATTGGATTTTTGGCGAAAATGGGAATTTTTGGGTATAAAATGGGATTTTTTTGGGGGTGAAAATTGGAAAAAAATTGGATTTTTTTTTTGGAAATAAAAAATGGATTTTTAGGGGACAAAAAATTGCAAAATAATTGGGATTATTTGGGAAAAATTTGAGGGTTTGGGGGAAAAAAAGGAAAAACAGGGAAATTTCCAATTTTGCGATTCCAGGGCACATTGAGCCCAGCCAGCTCCTGAAACCCCAAATTTCCACTTTCCAACTTCCTAAAAACTCCCCAAAAATTCCAAAAAAATTCCCAAAAAATTCCCAAAAATTCCCAAAAAATCCCCAACATTCCCAAAAATTCCCCAAAATTCCCAAAATTTGGGATTTTAGGGAACTTTCAGCCCAGCCAGTGATGCTGTGGGAGCTCCCGAAACCCCAAATTTCCACTTTCCGACTTCCTAAAAACTCCCAAAAACTCCAAAGAAACCCCAAAAAATTCCCAAAAAAATCCCCAAAAATTCCCAAAATCCCCAAAATTTGGGATTTTAGGGAACTTTCAGCCCGGCCAGCGACGCCTGGGCCTTTGGGGTGACGCTGTGGGAGCTCCGAAACCCCAAATTTCCACTTCCCGGCTTCCTGAAAACGCCTAAAAACTCCCAAAAATTCCAAAAAAATTCCCAAATAATCCCCAACATTCCCAAAAATTCCCAAAATCCCCAAAATTTGGGATTTTAGGGCACATTCAGCCCGGCCAGCGATGCCTGGGCCTTCGGGGGTGACGCTGTGGGAGCTCCCGAAACCCCAAATTTCCACTTCCCGGCTTCCCGAAAACGCCTAAAAACTCCCAAAAATTCCCCAAAAATTCCCAAAAAAATCCCCAAAATCCCCAAAATTTGGGATTTTAGGAACTTTCAGCCCAGCCAGCGACGCCTGGGCCTTCGGGGTGACGCTCTGGGAGGTTCTGACGCGCTGCCGGGAGCAGCCGTACGGGCCCTGAGCGACGAGCAGGTGATCGCCAACGCCGGGCACCACTTCCAGAACCGCGGGCAGCAGGTGGGACTGGGAGGGACTGGGAGGGACTGGGAGGGACTGGGGTGGGACTGGGAGGGACTGGGAGGGGATTGGGACAGACTGGGATGGACTGGGAGGGAATGGGAGGGGATTGGATGACTGGAGGGGATTGGGGGGCACTGGGAGGGACTGGGAGGGGGTGGGAGGGGATTGGGAGGGACTGGGAGGGGATTGGGAGGGACTGGGGTAGAGTGGGAATGGACTGGGACAGACTGGGTGGCACTGGATGGACTGGGAGGGACTGGGAGGGGATTGGGAGGGACTGGGAGGGGATGGGGACAGACTGGAGTGGACTGGGAGCACTGGGAGGGACTGGGACTGACTGGGAGGGGATTGGGAGGGAACTGGGAGGGGTTTGGAGGGATTTGAGGGCGACTGGAATGGACTGGGACAGACTGGGATGGAGTGGGAGGGGATTGGGAGGGACTGGGAGGGGATTGGGACAGACTGGGAGTGGACTGGGAGCACTGGGAGCCACTGGTAGGGGATTGAGAGTGGACTGGGACTGACTGGGAAGCACTGGGAGGGGATTGGAAGGGACTGGGAGGGACTGGGATGGACTGGGAGGAGATTGGGATAGAGTGGAAATGGACTGGGATTGACTGGGAGGCAACTGGGAGGCACTGGGAGGCACTGGGGGTGGACTGGGATTGACTGGGAATGAACTGGGATTGGACTGGGAGGCACTGGGAGGGGATTGGGAGGGACTGGGATGGACTGGGAATGAACTGGGAGGCACTGGGAGCTGTTTAGAGGAGGTTATGAGGCACTGGAAGTGACTGGGAATGGACTGGGACACACTGGGATTGAACTGGGATGGGACTGGGACACACTGGAGGGACTGGGAGTGAACTGGGAGGCACTGGGATTGAACTGGGACAGACTGGGATGGACTGGGACGGACTGGGATTGACTGGGATGGGATTGGGAGGGACTGGGAGGGATTTGAGGGGAACTGGGAGGGAACTGGGAGCTACTGGGAAGGGTTATGGGGTCCAGTTATCCCTGTCCCAGTCCAATCCCAATCCCATCCCAGTTCCCTCCCAGTCCAATCCCAATCCCATCCCAGTCCATCCCAGTCCATCCCAGTCCATCCCAGTCCATCCCAGTTCCTCCCAGTCCATCCCAGTCCCTCCCAGTCCATCCCAGTTCCTCCCAGTCCCTCCCAGTCCATCCCAATCCCATCCCAGTCCCTCCCAGTCCATTCCCAGTCCATCCAGTCCCTCCCAGTCCCTCCCAATCCCATCCCAGTCCCTCCCAGTCCCTCCCAGTCCATCCCAGTCCCTCCCAGTCCATCCCAGTAACCCCAGTTCCAGCAGTACCTGCCCTGTCCCCCCGGCTGCCCCCGGCCCTGCACCGGCTGATGTTGAACTGCTGGGCCGCGAGGCGGCCGAGCGGCCGGACTTCGGCCACCTGCACCGGACCCTGAGTGACCACCGGGACCCTGGAGTGACCGCGGTCATCTTCATCATCTTCATCATCTTCATCATCTTCATCATCTTCATCTTCATCACTGACCACCCCTTTGATCGCCTGCACCGGACCCTGAGTGACCATGGGGCCCTGGAGTGACCGCGGTCATCTTCATCATCTTCATCATCTTCATCACTGACCACCCCTTTGCTCAACTGAACTGGACACTGAGTGACCACGGGGCCCTGGAGTGACCACGGGGCCCTGGAGTGACCAGCGGTCATCTTCATCATCTTCATCTTCATCACTCACCACCCACCGAGTGACCGCGGTCATCTTCATCATCATCATCATCATCACTGACCACCCCTTCGGCCACCTGCACCGGACCCTGAGTGACCACGGGGCCCTGGAGTGACCGCGGTCATCTTCATCATCTTCATCATCTTCATCATCATTGCTGACCACCCACTGAGTGACCGCGGTCATCTTCATCATCGTCATCTTCATCATCATAACTGACCACCCCTTTGGTCACCTGCACCGGACACTGAGTGACCACGGGGCCCTGGAGTGACCACGGTCATCTTCATCATCATCATCATCATCATCATCACTGACCACCCCTTTGGTCGACTGAACTGGACACTGAGTGACCACCATGGTCATCATCATCATCATCATCATCATCATCATCATCGCTGACCACCCACCGAGTGACCATGGTCATCTTCATCTTCATCATCATCATCATCATTATCATCATCATCATCATCATCATCATCATCACTGACCACCCTTTGCTCACCTGCACTGGACGCTGAGTGACCATGGAGCGCTGGAGTGACCATGGTCATCTTCATCATCATCATCATCTTCATCTTCATCACTGACCACCCCTTTGATCGACTGAACTGGACACTGAGTGACCATGGTCATCTTCATCACCGTCATCTTCATCACTGACCACCACCAAGTGACCGCGTCATCTTCATCACCGTCATCTTCATCACTGACCACCCACTGAGTGACCACGGTCATCTTCATCATCATCATCATCACTGACCACCCCTTTGATCGACTGAACTGGACCCTGAGTGACCACTGGACACTGAGTGACCCTCACCATCATCTTCATCATCTTCATCACTGACCACCCCTTTGTCCGGACACTGAGTGACCATCATCATCATCATCATCATCATCATCATCATCATCACTGACCACCCTTCAGCCACCTGAACTGGACATTGAGTGACCACGGGGCCCTGCAGTGACCATGGTCATCTTCATCACCATCATCATCATCATCACTGACCACCACTGCTGAGTGACCACCGGACATTGAGTGACCACGGTCATCTTCATCATCATCGTCTTCCTCCCCTCATTAATGGGGGGGGGATTTAATTACCGGCAGTGAGGGAGGGGCGGGGCTGATTTTCGGGGTCGAAATCTGGATTTTTGTAATTTAATTTTTTTTTTTTTAATGTGAATTTTGCGTTTTGTTTCGGTTTTAAAATGATTTTTACCTCAAAAATTTCCCGTTTCTTTATCAAAATTTCAATTTTTCCCTAAAAAAACCCCTTCACAAAAATCGCCATTTTACCAAAAAATTACATTTTCTCCCCAGATAATTTTATTTTTCTCAGAAAAAAAAAAATCCTAAATTACACAATAAACTCAATTCTTCCCTCTTCGGAACACCCAATTTTAATAAATTCACTTATTTTTCTGGAAACTCAATTTTCCCCTTAAAAATTCTCCTTTTTTTCCAATAAAATCAATTTTTTTTCACACAGAAAATCCTTTTTTTCCACCCAAAATCCCATTTTCCCCCTAAAAACTCCCTTTAATAATGAAAAAAATCCCATATTTGAGGCTCTTTTTGACCCTTTTTTGTTGATGTATTTTTTGACCCGTTCTAAGCCTTTTTTGAGGGCCTTTTTTACCTTTTTAAAAAGTATTTTTAGACCCTTTTTAAACCTTTTTTGAGGCTCTTTTTGACCATTTTTAGCCTTTTTGGAACCCATTTTTAACCTTTTTTTGCGGCCTTTTGCAACCTTTTTTAAACCACTTTTGAGGCCTTTTTGATCCTTTCTTTAGGCTTTTTTTGGACCCTTATTTACCTTTTTGTGAGGCCTTTTTGGACACTTTTTTGCCCTTTTTTTATTATTTTTGGGTGGATTTCCCGTATTTTTCCCGTTTCCCCCTTGGCCACCCCCTCCATCACCAGCCAGGGGTCACAACAGCCGACATCGGCGTTTATTGTCACTGTCGCGATACAAGCAGCATTGCCATGGCAACGGGAGCGGGCCTTGGGAGTAGGTAGGCCGCAGGCTTCGTTGCCATGGCGACAGAAGCAGGCCGCAGCTTCGTTTCCGCAGCAACAGGAACAGGCCTTGGGAGTAGGCAGGCCACAGGCTTCGTTGCCATGGTGACAGGAACAGGCCGTGGGAGTACACAGGCCGCAGGCTTCATTACCATAGCAACAGGAGGAGGCCACAGCCTTTAGACTGTTGCCATGGGGACAGGTACAGGCCTTAGCAGTACACAGGCCGCAGGCTTCGTTGCCATGGCGACCAAAGCAGGCCTTAGCAGTACACAGGCCACAGGCTTTGTTGTCATGGCGACCAAAGCAGGCCTTAGCAGTACACAGGCCGCAGGCTTTGTAACCATAGCAACAGGAGCAGGCCACAGCCTTTAGACTGTTGCCATGGTGACAGGCACAGGCCTTAGCAGTACACAGGCCGCAGGCTTCGTTGCCATGGCGACCAAAGCAGGCCTTGGCAGTATACAGGCTGCAGGCTTAATTACCATAGCAACAGGAGCAGGCCTTGGCCGTACACAGGCCACAGGCTTTGTTACCGTAGCAACAGGAGCAGGCCTTAGCAGTACACAGGCCGCAGGCTTTGTTGTCATGGTGACCAAAGCAGGCCTTGGCAGTACACAGGCCGCAGGCTTCGTTGCTGCGGCAACAAGACCAGGCCAAAGGCTTCGGCCTACTCCATCCCGCGCCATTTTTGTCCCCTCCTCCCCCAAATCTGCCCCCTCCCCATCCCCCCAACCCCCCTTCAAAGCAGCTTCGCCCCCTCGCCCCCCCCCCCCCAATACTGCCACGGCTTTGGCCCCGCCCCTTCCAGTCCAAACTGGTCCAGGCCCAGTCCAAACTGGGAGCGAATACT
>NC_135291.1:450258-510346 GCF_051311805.1 Agelaius phoeniceus | reverse complement strand
TCCCCAAAATCCCCCCCAGATCTCCCCAGGACCCCCCAAATTCCCCCAAATCCCCCCTCAAATCCCCCCAAATCTCCCCCAAATTCCCCAAATTTCCCCCCAAATTTCCCCCCAAAATCCCTGAAATTTCCCCCCAAATTCCCCCAAAATCCCCCAAATCTCCCCAAAATCCCTCCAAACCTCCCCAGGACCCCCCAAAATCCCCAAAATCCCCCAAATTCCCCCCTAACCTCCCCAGGACCCCCCCAAACTCCCCAAAATCTCCCAAATCCCCCCCAAAATCCCTTCAAATCTCCCCCAAAATTCCCCAAATCTCCCTCAAATCCCCCCCCAAAATTCCCCCAAAATCCCCCAAATCTCCCCCAAATTTCCCCAAATCCCCCAACCCCCCCCAAAATCCCTCCCCAAATCCCCCCAAAATCTCCCCCAAAATCCCCGAAATTTCCCCCCAAATCCCCCCCAAATCGCCCCCCAAAATCTCCCTCAAATCCCAAGAAAATCCCCCCTAAATCTCCCCAAAATCCCCAAAATTTCCCCCTAAATGCCCAAATCCCCCCAAAATCCCCCAAATCTCCCCCAAAAATCCCCAAAATTTCCCCAAAATTCCCCCCAACACCTCCCCAGGACCCCCAAATCCCCCCAAACCCCCCCAAAATGCCCCCAAATCCCCCCAAATCTCCCCAAAAATTCCCCCCAAATCCCCCCCAATCCCCCCCCAAAATCCCTCCAAATCTCCCCCAAATTTCCCCCAAAATCCCCCAAATCTCCCCCAAAATCCCCCCCAAAATCCCCCAAATCTCCCCCAAAATCCCCCCCAAAATCCCCCAACCCCCCCCAAATTCCCCCCAAAATCCCCCAATTCCCCCCCACAATCCCCAAATCCCCCCAAAAGTCCCCCCAAAATTCCCCAAATTCACCCCCAAACCCCCCCCAAAATCCCCAAATTTCCCCCCAAACCCCCCCAAAATCTGCAAATTTCCCCCCCAAAATTCCCAAATTTCCCCCCAAAATCCCCAATTTCCCCAAATTTTCCCAATTTTCCCCCCAGGGCCGCCCCCGCTCAGGGCCCAGGGCCCCTCCCCCCCCCAGCGGCTCCGGGCGGCCCCGATCCAGCCCCGCCCCCCCCCGGGCCCCCCAAAATCCCCCCAAACCTCCCCAGGATCCCCCAAAATCCCCCAAATCCCCCCAAAATCCCCAAAACCCCTGAAAAATCCACCCCAAATTCCCCCCAAAATTCCCGAAATCCCCCCCAAACCCCCCAAAATCCCCAAATTTCCCCCGTAAAATCCCCCAAATCTCCCCCAAAATCCCTCCCCAAATCCCCCTAAAATCCCCCCAAACCTCCCAAAATCCTCCAAATCCCCCCCAAATCCCCCCGAAATCTCCCCTAAAATCCCTCCCCAAATCCCCCAAAATTCCCTCCAAACCCCCCCAAAATCCCCCAAATCCCCCCCAAATCCCCCCGAAATCTCCCCTAAAATCCCCCCCCCAAAATCCCCAAATTCCCCCCAAATCCCCCCAGACCTCCCAGGACACCCCAAAATCCCCCAGACACCCCAAAATCCCCAAAACCCCTGAAAAATCCCCCCAAAATTCCCCCCAAAATCCCCCTCAAACCTCCCCAAAATCCCCCCCAAATCCCCCCCAAACCCCCCCCCAATCCCCCCCAAAATCCCCCAAATCTCCCCCAAAATCCCCCCCCAAAATCCCTCAACCCCCCCCAAATCCCCCCCAAAATCCCCAAATTCCCCCAAAAATCCCCCAATTCCCCCCACAATCCCCAAAAGTCCCCCCAAACTTCCCCAAATTCACCCCCAAACCCCCCCCCAAAATCCCCAAATTTCCCCCCAAAATCCCCAAATCTCCCCCTAAAATCCCCAAAATCCCCAAATTTCCCCCCCAAATCCTCCAAAATCCCAAATTTCCCCCTAAAATTCCCCCCAAAATCCCCCAAAATCCCCACCTAACCTCCCCAAATTTCCCCCAAAATCCCTAAAATTTCCCCCCCACAGCCCCCAAATCCCCCAAATTTCCCCCAAATTTTCCCCAAACCCCCCCAAAATCCCCCCCAAATCCCCCCAAACCTCCCCAGGACCCCCCAAAATCCCCAAAACCCCTGAAAAATCCACCCCAAATTCCCCCCAAAATCCCCCAAAATCCCCCCCAAATCCCCCAGATCCCCCAAAATCCCCCAAACTCCCCCAAATCCCCCCCCAAATCCCCAAAAAATCCCCCCCAAATCCCCCCCAAAATCCCCAAATTCCCCCCAAATCTTCCCCAATTCCCCCCCACAATCCCCAAATGCCCCCAAAAGTCCCCCCAAAATCCCCAAATCCCCCCCAAATCCCCCCCAAAATCCCCAAATTTTCCCCCCAAAATCCCCAAATCTCCCCCCAAAATCCCCAAAATCCCACATTTTCCCCAAAATCCCCAAATCTCCCCCTAAAATCCCCAAAATCCCCAAATTTTCCCCCCAAATCCCCCCCAAAATCCCCTCCAAATCCCCCCAAATTTCCCCCAAACCCCCCCAAAATCCCCAAATTTCCCCCCAAACCCCCCCCAAATCCCAAATTTACCCCCAAAATCCCCAAATCTCCCCAATTCTCCCCAGGGCCGCCCCCGCTCAGGGCCCAGGGCCCCTCCCCCCCCCAGCGGCTCCGGGGGGCCCCGATCCAGCCCCGCCCCCCTCCGGGCCCCCCAAAACCCCTCGGGGCGGAGCCCCCCGGGAACGGGGCCCTCACAGGTGGGAACGGGGGGGATTTGGGGGAATTTGGGGGTTTTGGGGGAATTTGGGGGAAATTTGGGGGGGATTTGGGGGAGTTTGGGGGGGATTTTGGGGGTTTTGGGGGAGATTTTTGGGGTTTTGGGAGCGATTTTGGGGAGATTTGGGGGAAATTTGGGGGTTTTGGGGGAGATTTTGAGGGGATTTTGAGGGGGACTTGGGGGGGATTTTGGGGAATTTGGGGGAAATTTGGGGGGATTTGGGGGGCGATTTTGGGGAGATTTTGGGATTTTGGGGGGGATTTGGGGGAGTTTTGGGGGCATTTTGGGGGGAGTTCTGGGAGAATTTGGGGGAGTCTTGGGGGATTTGGGGAAAAATTTGGAGGATTTGGGGGGAAATTTGGGGTTTTGGGGAAATTTGGGGGAAATTTGGGGGATTTTGGGGGGCATTTTGGGAAGTTTGGGGGAAATTCGGGGGTTTTGGGGGGGAGTTTGGGGGGGGATTTGGGGGAAATTTGGGGGATTTGGGGGGATTTTGGGGGGGAATTTCGGGGCAGTTTGGGGGGGATTTGGGGGGAATTTGGGGATTTTGGGGAAATTTGGGGGGGATTTGGGGGAGTTTTGGGGATTTTGGGGGGGTTTGGGGGATTTTGGGGAGGTTGGGAGGGGTTTTGGAGGGATTTAGGGGGGAATTCAGTGGGGAGATTTTGGGGGGGATTTGGGGGAAATTTTGGGGGAGTTTGGGGGGAAATTTTGGGATTTTGGGGAGGTTGGGAGGGGATTTGGGAGTTTTGGGGAGATTTTTGGGGGGATTTGGGGGGAATTTTGGAAAGTTGAGAGGGATTTTGGGGGGAATTTGGGGGATTTTGGGAGGATTTTTGGGGGAGTTTGGTGAGGATTTGGGGGGATTTTGGGGTGGCTTTTGGGAGGTTTGGGGTGGATTTTGGGGTGGATTTTGGGGTGGATTTTTCGGGAATTTTTGGGGGTTTTTGAGCAGGAATTTTGGGGTTTCCTGGGAGGATTTTTGGGGATTGTATTGGGGTGGATTTTGGGTTGAATTTGGGGTATTTTGGTGCATTTCCAGTGCCCTGCACGCTGCTGCTCTCCCACATTTTGAGGTGGTTTTTGGGGTGGATTTTTCGGAAATTTTTGGGGTTTTTTGGGACGATTTTGGGGTGGATTTTGGGTTGATTTCAGGTGATTTTGGGTTCATTTCAGGTGATTTTTGGGGTGGATTTTGGGGTTGATTTTGGGTTGATTTCAGGTGATTTTTGGGGTGGATTTTTCAGGAATTTTTGGGGTTTTTTGAACAGGAATTTTTGGGTTTTTTTGGGGATGGTTTTGGGATGGTTTTGGGGAGGATTTAGGGGTTAATTTTGGGTTGAATTTGGGGTATTTTGGTGCATTTCCAGTGCCCTGCACGCTGCTGCTCTCCCCGGCCGAGCTGCTCCTCCCGGGGGGGCTCCTGTGCCTGCCCCACCCCCCCCCGGCACCCCCCAAAACCATCGCCCCCTGGCCCCGCCCCCGCCACGCCCACGGCCACGCCCACGGCGGATGTGAGTGACCCCGGAGTGACCCCGGAGTGACCCCTGAGTGACCCTGAATGACCCTGAGTGACCCCTGAGTGACCCTGAGTGACCCTGAGTGACCCTGAATGACCCTGAGTGACCCCTGAGTGACCCTAAATGACCCCTGAGTGACCCTGAATGACCCCTGAGTGACCCCTGACCCAACCTGCACCCACCTGAACTCACCTGTGCCCACCTGTGTGGACCCACCTGAACCCCCTGCACCCACTCTGCACCCATCTGTGCCCACCTGCACCCACCTGTGTGGACCCACCTGCACCCACCTGCACCGAACTGACCCCACCTGCACCCACCTGAACTCACCTGTGGACCCACCTGAACCAACCTCACCCCACCTGCACCCACCTGTGCCCACCTGGACCCATCTGGACCCACCTGCACCCACCTGTGTGCACCCACCTGAACTCACCTGTGTGCACCCACCTATGTGGACCCATCTGCACCCACCTGAGCCCCCTTATCCCCACCTGAACCCTCCTGCACCCCACCTGCACCCACCTGAACCTACGTGAACTCACCTGTGTGCACCCACCTGAACCCACCTGTGTGCACCCACCTGTGCCCCCCTATCCCCACCTGCACCCACCTGTGTGGATTCACCTGAACCCTCCTGCACCCATCTGAACCTACCTGAACTCACCTGTGTGGACCCACCTGCACCCACCTGACCCCACCTGCACCCACCTGCACCCACCTGAGCCCCTTATCCCCACCTGCACCCACCTGCGCCCACCTGCACCCACCTGTGTGGACCCACCTGGACCCAACTGACCCCACCTGCACCCACCTATGCTCACCTGAACCCACCTGCACCCACCTGTGTGCACCCACCTGAACTCACCTGGACCCACCTGACCCCACCTGTACCCACCTGCACCCACCTCACCCCACTTGCACCCACCTGTGTGGATTCACCTGAACCCACCTGCACCCATCTGAACCTACCTGAACTCACCTGTGTGCACCCACCTGCACCCACTTGTGCCCCCCTGTGTGCACCCACCTGCACCCACCTGAGCCCCCTTATCCCCACCTGAACCCTCCTGCACCCACCTGCACGCACCTGCACCCACCTGTGTGGACCCACTTGGACCCACCTGACCCCACCTGCACCCACCTGTACCCACCTGACCCCACCTGCACCCACCTGCGCCCACCTGCACCCACCTTTACCCCCCGTGCAGGTGCGGGCGCTGCGGCGGCAGCAGCGAATGCTCAAGAACCGCGAATCCGCCAGCGCCTCCCGGCGGCGGCGCAAGGAATACCTGGAACACCTGGAGAGGAGCCTGAGGCGCGCCCTGGCCGACAACGAGCGGCTGAGGAGGGACAACGGCGCCCTCAGGAGGAGACTGCAGGAACTGCAGGTGAGGGACACCTGGGACAGGTGAGATACACACAGGATACACACGGGATACACCTGGGATGGGTGAGATACACATGGGATACACCTGGGTTACACCTGGAACACCTGGAGAGGAGCCTGAGGCGCGCCCTGGCCGACAACGAGCGGCTGAGGAGGGACAACGGCGCCCTCAGGAGGAGACTGCAGGAACTGCAGGTGAGAGACACCTGGGATAGGTGAGATACACACGGGTTACACCTGGGATAGGGGAGATAGAGGGACAACGGCGCCCTCAGGAGGAGACTGCAGGAACTGCAGGTGAGAATGGGGGAGATACACACGGGACAGGTGAGATACACCTGGGATACACCTGGGATACACACGGGATACACCTGAGATACACATGGGATACACCTGGGATGGGTGAGATACACACAGGATACACCTGGGATACACCTGGGATGGGTGAGATACACACAGGATACACCTGAGATACACCTGGGTTACACATGGGATATACCTGAGATACAGGGACAACGGCGCCCTCAGGAGGAGACTGCAGGAACTGCAGGTGAGGGACACCTGGGACAGGTGAGATACACACAGGATACACACGGGATACACCTGGGACACACCTGGGTTACACACGGGTTACACTGGAACACCTGGAGAGGAGCCTGAGGCGCGCCCTGGCCGACAACGAGCGGCTGAGGAGGGACAACGGCGCCCTCAGGAGGAGACTGCAGGAACTGCAGGTGAGAGACACCTGGGATACACACGGGTTACACACGGGATACACCTGGGACAGGGACAACGGCACCCTCAGGAGGAGGCTGCAGGAACTGCAGGTGAGAATGGGGAGATACACACAGGATACACCTGGGATACACACGGGACAGGGACAACGGTGCCCTCAGGAGAAGACTGCAGGAACTGCAGGTGAGAGACACCTGAAATACACCTGGGACAGGGGAGATACACCTGGGATACACCTGGGTTACACCTGGGATACACCTGGGTTACACCTGAGGGCATTGGGAACACACCTGGGTTACACCTGGGTTTACACCTGGGCACACCTGAGATACACCTGGGATACACCTGGGATACTCACAGGTTACACCTGGGTTACACCTGGGCACACCTGGGATACACCTGAGATACACCTGGGGGGCATTGGGAACACACCTGGGATACACCTGGGACACACCTGAGATACTCACAGGTTACACCTGGGTTACACCTGGGTTACACCTGGGGGCATTGGGAACACACCTGGGTACACCTGGGATACACCTGAGATACACCTGGGTTACACCTGGGATACTCACAGGTTACACCTGGGATACACCTGGGATACACCTGGGATACACCTGGGATACACCTGGGATACACCTGGGTTACTCACAGGTTACACCTGGGACACACCTGGGATACTCACAGGTTACACCTGGGATACACCTGGGACACACCTGGGACACACCTGGGATACACCTGGGGGCATTGGGAACACACCTGGGTACACCTGGGATACACCTGGGATACTCACAGGTTACACCTGGGACACACCTGGGTTACACCTGGGATACACCTGGGACACACCTGAGTTACACCTGGGACACACCTGGGATACTCACAGGTTACACCTGGGATACTCACAGGTTACACCTGGGTTACACCTGGGACACACCTGGGTTACACCTGGGATACACCTGGGATACACCTGGGATACTCACAGGTTACACCTGGGTTACACCTGGGGCTCCCTGTGCTCCCCTTTGCCTCCCCTGACCCCTCCCCCCCCCCCCCCGTTTTTTTTGGCCCCCCCCAGGGCCCCCCGCCCCCTCCCCCCAGTGAAGCTGGCGTGTCTGGGGGCGCTGCTGCTGCTCACCTGGTACCTGGCACCGCTCAGGTGAGCACAAAACACCCCAAAAATGTCCCCAAAAATATCCCCAAAAATCCCCCCAAGAATCCCCAAAAGTTCCCCAAAAATCCCTGAAAAATTCCAAACAAATTCCAGAAAAATCCCCCAAAAAATCCAGAAAAATCACCCCAAAAATCCCAGAAAAATCCCCCAAAATTGCCCGAAAAATCCCAGAAAAATCCCCCAAAAATTGCCCAAAAAATCCCAGAAAAATCACCCAAAAATCCCAGAAAAATTCCAAAAAAAAATTCGAAAAATATCCCCCAATAATCCCCAAAAAATCCCCCCCCAATAATCCCCAAAAAATCCCCCCCCAATAATCCCCAAAAAATCCCCCCAAAAATCCCAAAAAATCTCCCCAAAATCCCAGAAAAATCCCAGAAAAACCCCAGAAAAAATTGCCCAAAAAATCCCAGAAAATTCCAAACAAATTCCAGAAAAATCACCCAAAAATCCCCAAAAAATTCAAAAAAAATCCCCCAATAATCCCCAAAAAATCCCAGAAAAATTCCAAAAAAATCCCCCCAAAATCCCAGAAAAATCTCCCAGAAAAATCGCCAAAAAATCCCCCCAAGAATCCCCGAAAAATCCCAGAAAAATTGCCCAAAAAATCCCAGAATTCCCCCAAAAATCCCCAAGAAATCCCAGAAAAATCCCCCAAAATCCCCCCAAAATCCCTCAAAAATCCTTCAAAAAACCCAAAAAATCCCCTAAAAATAGCTTAAAAAATAGCTTAAAAAATCCCCAAAAAATCCCCAAAAATCCCCCTTAAAAGTCCCCCCAAAAACTCCTTCAGAAAACCCAGAAAAATTTTAAAAAATCCCCAAAAAATCCCAGAAAAATCTCCGAAAAATCCCCCCAAAAATCCCCAGAATTTCCCCCAATAATCCCCAAAAAATTCCCCTGAAAAATCCCAGAAAAATCCCCCAAAAATCCCCCCAAGAATCCCAGAAAAATCCCCCAAAAATCCCAGAAAAATCCCAAAAAAATCCCTGAAAAATCACCCAAAAAATCCAGAAAAATTCCAAAAAAATTCGAAAAATATCCCCCAATAATCCCCCAAAAATCCCCCATAGATCCCAGAAAAATTCCAAAAAAATCCCAGAAAAATCACCCAAAAATCCCAGAAAAATTCCAAAAAAATTCAAAAAAATGCCCAAAAAATCCCAGAAAAATCTCCCAGAAAAATCACCAAAAAATCCCCCCAAGAATGCCCGAAAAAATCCCAGAAAAATTGCCCAAAAAATCCCAGAAATCCCCCCCAAAAATCCCCCCAAATATCCCTCAAAAATCCTTCCAAAAACCCAAATAATGCCCTAAAAATACCTTAAAAAATCCCAAAAAATCCCCCTTAAAAATCCCCTAAAAATACCTTTAAAAATCCCAGAAAAATAAAAAAAAAACCCCAAAAAATTCCAGAAAAATCTCCGAAAAATCCCCCCCAAAAATCCCCAAAAAATTCCCCTGAAAAATCCCAGAAAAATCCCCCCAAAATCCCAGAAAAGTCCCCCAAAAATCCCAGAAAAATCCCTGAAAAATTCCAAACAAATTCCAGAAAAATCCCCCAAAAATCCCCAAAAAATAAAAAAAAAAATCCCCCAAAAATCCCAGAAAAATCCCCAGAAAAATCCCCAGAACTGCCCCCAACAATCCCCAAAAAATTCCCCCTCAAAAATCCCCCAAAAATCCCATAAAAATTCCAGAAAAATCGCCCAAAAATCCCAGAAAATCCCCTCAAAAATCCCCAGAATTTCCCCCAAAAATCCCATAAAAATTCCAAAAAAATCCCAGAAAATTTAAAAAAAAACCACGAAAAATACCCAAAGAATCGCCAAAAAACCCCCAAAAATTATCAAAAAAATTCCCAAAAAAATCCATAAAAAATCCCCAAAAAATCTTCCAAAAATCCCAGAAAAATCTTAAAAAACCACCAAAAAATCCACAAAAAATCGCCAAAAAAACCCTTAAAAAACCCCAAAAAATCCCCATGAAAATCCCCAAAAAATCTCCCAAAAAACCCAGAATAATTTAAAAAACCCCCACAAAAAATACACAAAAAACTCCAAAAAAACCCTTTAAAAATTCCCAAAAAACCCATAAAAATCCCCAAAAAATCCCCAAAAAACCCAGAATAATTAAAAAAAAACGCCACAAAAAATACACAAACAATCCCCCAAAAAACCCCAAAAATTATCCAAAAAATCCCCATAAAAATCCCAGAAAAATTTAAAACACCCGCAAAAAATACACAAAAAATTCCCAAAAAAACCCCAAAAATTATCAAAAAAACCCCCCAAAAACCCCATAAAAATCCCCCAAAAATCTCCCCAAAATCCCAGAAAAATTTAAAAAACCACCAAAAAATCCACAAAAAATCTCCAAAACCCCCCAAAAATTATCAAAAAAAATCCCCAAAAAATCTCCCAAAAATCCCAGAAAAATCTTTAAAAAATCCACAAAAAATCCACAAAAAATCGCCAAAAAGACCTTAAAAATTCCCAAAAAATCCCCATAAAAATCCCCAAAAAATCCATTAAAAACCCATTAAAAACTCTCCGAAAATCAAATTAAAAACGTCCAAAATGTCCCCAAAAACCCCAAATTTTCTCTTTTTTTTTTTTGCAGTTTTGCTCCAGGCCCCGCCCCTGCCCCTCCCCCACGGGGGGGGGCGGCGCCTCCTGGGGGCGGGGCCGGAGCCGAGGCCCCTCCCCCCCCCACCTCGGGGACCCCCCCGGGATTTGGGGACCCCCCCCGGAGCCGGGGCCCCGCCCCCGCGGCCCCTTCAGGTAAGGAGACCCAAAAATGCCCCAAAAATGCCCCAAAAATTCAAAAAAATTGCCTCAAAAATTCAAAAAAATTCCCCCAAAAATTCAAAAAAAAAATCCCCAAAAATTCCAAAAAATTCCCCAAAATTTCCCCCCAAAATGTCTCAAAATTATTCCAAAATTTCACCCAAAATTTCCAGAAAATTCCCCCAAAATTCCCCCAAAATTGCCTCAAAATTCCCTAAAAGTTTCCCCAAATTTTTCCCCAAAAATGCCCAAATTTCCCCCCAAAATTCCCTAAAATTCCCCCAAAAATTAAAAAAAAAATCCCCAAAAATGCCCAAATTTTCCCAAAAAATTCCAATAAACTTCCACAAAATTGCCGTGAAAATTCCCCCCAAAATGTCTCAAAATTCCCTGAAATTTTCCTCCAAATTTCACCCAAAAATTCCGAAAAAATTCCCCCAAAATGCCCAAATTTCCCCCAAAAATTCCAAAAAATTCCCCGAAATTTCCCCCAAAAATTCCAAAAAATTCCCCAAAATTCCCCCCAAAAAAATTCCCCAAAAATTCCCAAATTTCCCCCAAATATTCCCTCAAATTTCCCCCAAAAATTCCAAAAAATTCCCCAAAAATGCCCAAATTTCCCCCCAAAAATTCCAATAAATTCCCCCAATTTTCCCCCAAAATTGCCTCAAAATTCCCTAAAATTTTCCCCCAAAAAAATCCCAAATTTTGGGACAAATTTTTTGGGTTTTTTTTTGAAAAATCTCCAATTTTTTGAGGAAGAAATTCCCAAATTTTGGGACAAATTTTTGGTTTTTTTTTTTAATTTCCAAATTCTTGGGGACAAATTCTCAAATTTTGGGGAAAATTTTGGATTTTTTGGGGTTGTTTTTTGAAAAATCTCCAATTTTTTGGGGTAAAAATCCTAAATTTTTTACTGAAATTTTAGAATTTTATTTTTAAAAATCTCCAATTTTTTGGGGGGAAAAATCCCAAATTTTTTACTGAATTTTTGGAATTTTATTTTTAAAAATCTCCAATTTTTGGGGGGTAAAAATCCCAAATTTTGGGACAAATTTTTTGATTTATTTTCAAAAATTCTCCAATTTTTGGGGGGAAAAAATCCCAAATTTTGGGACAAATTTTTGTTGTTTTTTTTTTTTAAATTTCCAAATTTTTGGGGACAAAAATCCCAAATTTTGGGGAAAATTTTGGATTTTTTGGGGT
This sequence comes from Agelaius phoeniceus, assembly GCF_051311805.1. Lineage (NCBI taxonomy): Eukaryota > Metazoa > Chordata > Aves > Passeriformes > Icteridae > Agelaius > Agelaius phoeniceus. The sequence continues at coordinate 498,772 of NC_135291.1, read as the reverse complement.
TTTTTTTTTTTGGAAAAATTCCCAAATTTTTTTGTGTTTTCTCCTCCCCCCCCCCCAGGAATTCGTCGCTGACCCCGTGGGGCCCCGCCCCCAGCCCTGGCCCCGCCCCCAGCCCTGGCCCCGCCCCCCAGCCCTGGCCCCGCCCCTGGCCCCGCCCCCGGCCACGCCCCCAGCCCCGACTGCCGCAGCTTCAACCGCAGCGAATCCCTGAGGTAGGAACGGGGAATTTTGGAGATTTTTTGGGATATTTTGGGCAATTTTGGGCAATTTTGGGCAATTTTGGGATTTTTCAAAATTTTTTAGGAATTTTGGGATTTTTTTCCGAATTTTTTGGGATTTTTTTTGGAATTTTTTGGGAATTTTAAGGGGTTTTTGAGAATTTTTTTAGGAATTTTGGGATTTTTTGGGGGGATTTTTTGGGAATTTTTTGGGAATTCTAAGGGATTTTTTTGGGGAATTTTTTGGGAATTTTAAGGGATTTTTTGGGGGAATTTTTTTGGGAATTTTAAGGGATTTTTTTGAGAATTTTTTAGGAATTTTGGGAGGATTTTGGGGGGAATTTTTGGGGGCATTCTTTTCGGGTTTTTGGGTTTATTTTGGGGGGATTTTTGGGGCTTTTTTGGAGGATTTCGGGGAGATTTTTAGGGCATTTTTTGAGAATTTTGGGGGGATTTTGGGGGCTTTTTTTTAGGATTTTTGGGTTATTTTGGGAGGATTTTGAGTGGATTTTTTGGGGCTTTTTGGGGAGGATTTTGGAGATTATTTTGGGAGGATTTTGGGTTTCTTGGGGTTTTTTTGGGGAGGATTTTGGGGGGATTTTGAGAGGATTTTAGGGTCTTTCTGGAGGTGATTTTGTGAAGATTTTGGGGTTTTTTTGGGAAGGATTTGGGGGAATTTTTGGGAGGATTTTTGGGGCGTTTCAGATTTTTGGGGCGTTTTTTGGGGATTTTGGGGTTTTTTGGGGGGAGGATTTGGGTGGATTTTAGGGAGGATTTTTGGGGCCTTTTTTTGGGATTTTGGGGGTTATTTTGGGGAGGATTTGGGTGGATTTTTGGGGCGTTTCTTTGGGATTTTGGGGTTGTTTTGAGTGGATTTTTGGGGGGATTTTTGGGGTTATTTGGGGCCGTTTCTTTGGGATTTTTGGGTGGATTTTTTGTTATTTTGGGTGGATTTTTGGGCCGTTCTTTGGGATTTTTGGGAGGATTTTTGGGAGGATTTTTGGGGCATTTCTTTGGGATTTTTGGGAGGATTTTTGGGCGGTTTTTTTGCTATTTTGGGGTGTCTGGGGTGGATTTTTGGGAGGATTTTTGTGCCGTTTCTTTGGGATTTTTGGGAGGATTTTTGGGAGGATTTTTGAGAGGATGTTTTGGTATTTTGGGGTTATTTTGAGTGGGTTTTTGGGTGGATTTTTGGGCCGTTTCTTGGGGATTTTTGGGTGGATTTTTGGGCCGTTTCTTGGGGATTTTTGGGTGGATTTTTTGTTATTTTGGGTGGATTTTTGTGCCGTTTTTTGGGGATTTTTGGGTGGATTTTTGGGAGGATTTTTATGCTGTTTCTTCGGGATTTTTGGGAGGATGTTTTGGTATTTTGGGGTTATTTTGGGTGGATTTTTGTGCTGTTTTTTTGCTATTTTGGGGTGTTTTGGGGTGGATTTTTGGGAGGATTTTTGGGCCGTTTTTTCGGGATTTTTTGGGTGGGTTTTGGGGAGGATTTTTGGGTGGGTTTTTGGGTCATTTCTTTGGTATTTTGGGGTTTTTTTGGGCCGTTTCTTTGGGATTTTTTGGAGGATTTTTGGGCTGTTTTTTTGGGGATTTTTGGGTGGATTTTTGGGCCTTTTTTTGTTATTTTGGGGTTTTTTGGGGTGGATTTTTGGGTGGATTTTTGGGCCGTTTCTTGAGGATTTTTGGGAGGATTTTTTGGGAGGATTTTTGGGAGGATTTTTGGGTTGTTTCTTTGAGATTTTTGGGAGGATTTTTGGGTGGGTTTTTTTTGGTTATTTTGGGGTTGTTTTGGGTGGATTTTTGGGGCATTTCTTTGAGATTTTTGGGAGGACTTTTGGGCCGTTTTTTTGGGATTTTTGGGTGGATTTTTTGTTATTTTGGGTGGATTTTTGTGCCGTTTTTTGGGGATTTTTGGGAGGATAATGTTTTGGTATTTTGGGGTTATTTTGGGTGGATTTTTCTGCTTTTTTTTTGCTATTTTGGGGTGTTTGGGGTGGCCAGGCTGGCGCATGAGCTGCGGGGTTGGGTCCGGAGGCACCAAAGCCAAAAGGAGCGAGAGGGGCCCGGGGGGAGCCCCCAGAGCCAACAAAGGCAGCGCCCGGTGAGAGAGGGGGGGATTGGGGGGATTTGGGGAAATTTGGGGGGATTTGGGGGATTTGGGGGAAATTGGGGATTTGGTGGGAATTTGGGGGGATTTGGGGGAATTTGGGGGATTTTGGGGGAGTTTGGGGGGAAATTTGGGGGGAAATTTGGGGCAGATTTGGGGGGAATTTAGGGGGCAATTTTGGGGAAAATTTGGGGAGAATTTGGGGGGATTTGGGGGAAATTTGGGGGATTTGGGGGGGATTTTGTTGGATTTTGGGGGGGAAATTTGGGGTATTTGGGGGGAGTTTGGAGGGAATTTTGGGGGGATTTTGGGGGGATTTGGGCATTTTTGGGGGGGAGGTTTGGGGGTCTGGGGGGGATTTTGTGGAGAATTTTGGAGGGTTGGGGGGATTTGGGGGGGTCCCCAGGGGGGGTTTTGGGTGGATTTTGGGGAGGTTTTTGGGGAGGTTTCTGGGGGTTTTGGGTTTTTTTTTGGGGTTTTTGGGAGGTTTGGGGGAGGTTTTTGGGGTTTCTGGGAGGTTTTTGGGTGGATTTTGGGGGTTTCTGGGGTGGTTTTTGGGGTTTTTTTGGGTGTTTTTTTGGGTTTTTGGGGTCCCTGACCCCATTTTCCCCCGTTTTGGGGCAGTTTCAGGGCTCCCCCCCCTGGAAGGGCCCGGGGCTGCTCCCGGCTGCGCCCCCCAGGCCCGAGAGGTGAGAGCCCAAATGTGGGCACCCCAAAATCCCCCCAAAAATGTCCTTAAAACCCCCAAATTTCCCCAAATTTCCCCAAAACCTCCCCAAATCCCCCCTAAATCCCTCAACATTTCCCCCAAAATCCCTCCTAAACCCCCATATGCCCCCAAACCCCCCCGAAAATTCCCCCAAAATCCCCTGAAAATCTCCCCGAATTTCCCCCAAAATCCCCCAAATTCCCCCCCTAAACCCCCCAAACTTCTCCCCTAAACTCCAAATTTCCCCCAAAACCTCCCCAAATCCTCCCCAAATCCCCCCAAAATCCCCAAATTCCCCCTCAAAATCCCCCTCAAAATCCCCAAATTTCCCCCAAATCCCCTCAAATTCCCCAAACCTCCAAAATCCCCCAAATTCCCCCCAAAATCCCCAAATCTCCCCCAAATCCCCCAAATTCCCCCCAAAATCCCCTGAATTTCCCTGAATTTCCCCCAAAATCTTCCTCAAAATTCCCCCAAAATCCTCAAAATCCCCGCAAATTTCCCCCAAATTCCCCCTCAAAATCCCCCCCAAAATCCCCCTCAAAATCCCTCAAATTTCCCCATATTCCCCCCAAATTTCCCCCAAAATGTCCTTAAATCCCCCAAATTTTCCCCAAATTTCCCTCAAAATCCCCCCAAAATCCCCCCCTAAACCCCCAAATTCCCCTCAAAATTCCCCCAAAATCCCCCAAATTCCTCCCAAATTTCCCCCAAAATCCCCCTAAATCTCCTCTAAATCCCCCAATTTCCCCAAATTTCCCCAAATTTCCCTCAAATTTTCCCCAAATCTCCCCCCTAAACCCCAATTTCCCCCAATTTTCCCCAATTTTCCCAAAATCCCCCAAATTTCCCCCATTTTTCCAGGCCTCCCCCGTGGCCGCTGCAGCCGTTGCGAGGCCCCGCCCCCTCGGGGCTGCTGGCGGCGCTGGAGCGCAGGGACGACACTTTCTATGTGGTGTCCTTCCAGAAGGTGTTTTTGGGGCAAATTCGGGCTTTTTGGGCAAATTCGGGGTGCTTGGGGGCCTGGGGGCGTTGGGGGATTTTTGGGGATTTTTTGGGATTTTTTCGGGATTTTTTTCGGGGTTTTTTGGGGGTTTTTTGAGGATTTATTTGGATTTTTGGGGGATTTTTTGGAGATTTTTGGGGGGATTTTTTTAATTTTTTTTTATTTTTTGGAGATTTGGGGTTTTGGGGGAGTTGGGGAATTTTGGGGATTTTTTGGGAATTTTTTGGGATTTTTTTCGGGGTTTTTTGGGGGGTTTATTTGGATTTTTTGGGGATTTTTTTCGGGATTTTTTTCAGGGTTTTTGGGGGGTTATTTGGATTTTATTTGGGGCAAATTCCGGCCTTTTTGGGCAAATTCGGGGTGCTTGGGGGCTGTGGGGATTGGGGGATTTTTGGGGATTTTTTGGGATTTTTTGGGGGTTTTTTGGGGGTTTTATTTGGATTTTTTGGGGATTTTTTGGAGATTTTTGGAGGATTTTTTGTGGGGTTTTTTTTGGATTTTATTTGGATTTTTTGGGGATTTGGGGTTTTGGGGGAGTTTGGGAATTTTTGGGGATTTTTTGGGATTTTTTCGGGGTTTTTGGGGGTTTTATTTGGATTTTTTGGGATTTTTGGGGGGTTTATTTGGATTTTATTTGGGCAGATTCGGGGCTTTTTGGGAAAATTCGGGGTGCTTGGGGGCCTGGGGGGGGTTGGGGAATTTTGGGGGATTTTTTGGATTTTTTTGGGATTTTTTTCGGGGTTTTTTTTGGGGGTTTTTTGGGGGTTTATTTGGATTTTTGGGGAATTTTTTTTAGATTTTATTTGGGGGTTTTGGGGCAAATTCTGGGTATTTTGGGCCTGGGGGGGTTGGGATTTTTTGGGATTTTTTTGAGATTTTTTTTCGGGGTTTTTGGGGGGTATTTGGGGGTTTTATTTGGATTTTTTGGGGATTTTTTGGGGTTTATTTGGATTTTATTTGGGGCAGATTTTGGGCATTTTGGGTCCTAGGGGGTTGGGGAATTTTGGGGGATTTTTTGGGAGATTTTTTGGAATTTTTTTCAGGGTTTTTGGGGGGTTTTATTTGGATTTTTTAGGGATTTTTTGGGGGGTTTATTTGGATTTTATTTGGGGCAAATTCCGGCCTTTTTGGGCAAATTCGGGGTGCTTGGGGGCCTGGGGGCGTTGGGGGATTTTTGGGGATTTTTTGGGATTTTTTTAGATTTTTTTCGGGGTTTTTTGGGGGTTTTTTGGGGGTTTATTTGGATTTTTTGGGGATTTTTTTAAGATTTTTTTAAAATTTTATTTGGAATTTTGGGGGAGTTTTAGAAGGATTTGGAGGGGAGTTTGGGGTTTTTGGGTGTTTGGGGAATTTTGGGGATTTTGGGATTTTTTTGGGATTTTTTTCAGGGTTTTTTGGGGTTTTTGGCGGGTTTATTTAGATTTTTTTGGATTTTTGGGATTTTGGGTTGGGGGGGTTTGGGGAATTTTTGGGGATTTTTTGGGATTTTTTTTGGATTTTTTTCGGGGTTTTTTGGGGGTTTTATTTGGATTTTATTTGGGGCAGATTTGGGGCTTTTTGGGGCACATTTGGGGTATTTGGGGTCCTGAGGGGGTTGGGGAATTTTTGGGATTTTTGGGATTTTTTTGGAATTTTTTTCCGGGTTTTTGGGGGGTTTTATTTGGATTTTTTAGGGATTTTTTGGGGGGTTTATTTGGATTTTATTTGGGGCAAATTCCGGCCTTTTTGGGCAAATTCGGGGTGCTTGGGGGCCTGGGGGCGTTGGGGATTTTTGGGGATTTTTTGGGAATTTTTTGGGATTTTTTGGGGGTTTTTTGGGGGTTTTATTTGGATTTTTTGGGGATTTTTTGGAGATTTTTGGAGGATTTTTTGTGGGGTTTTTTTTGGATTTTATTTGGATTTTTTGGGGATTTGGGGTTTTGGGGGAGTTGGGGAATTTTGGGATTTTTTGGGATTTTTTTTGGGATTTTTTTGGGATTTTTTTCAGGGTTTTTGGGGGTTTTATTTGGATTTTTTGAAGATTTTTGGGGGTTTATTCGGATTTTATTTGGGGCAAATTCGGGGTGCTTGGGGTGCTGGGGGGGTTGGGGGATTTTTGGGGATTTTTTGGGAATTTTTCGGGATTTTTTGGGGTTTTTTTGGGGGGTTTTTTGGGGTTTATTTGGATTTTTTGGGGATTTTTTAAAGATTTTTTTTAGATTTTATTTGTGTTTTGGGGGAGATTTTGGGTATTTTGGGCCTGGGGGGTTGGGGAATTTTTGGGGATTTTTTGGGGATTTTTTGGGGGTTTTTTGGGGGTTTTATTTGGATTTTTTGGGAATTTTTTTTAGATTTTATTTGGGGGTTTTGGGGCAAATTCTGGGTATTTGGGCCTGGGGGTTTGGGGAATTTTTTGGGATTTTTTGGGGATTTTTTGGGGGGGAATTTGGGGTTAATTTGGGGGGGGGTTCAAGGAATTTTCGGGGCTGTTTTGATGGGATTTTGGGGCTAATTTGGGAAGGGTTTTTAGTGGGATTCTGGGGGTTTTTTCATGGGATTTTTGGGGTTAATTTGTGGGGGATTTTTGGGGTAAATTTGGGTTTTTTTGGTGCTTCCAGGACCACCTGCTCCTCCCTGCCCGGAGCCACAACAAAACCTCGAGGCCCAAAATGTCCCTGGTGATGCCGGCGGCGGCTCTGAACGGTGAGGGGAGCCCCAAAAACCCCCAAAACCACCCAAAAAATCCCCCTAAAACACCCAAAAAAACACCCAAAAAAATGCCCCAAAACCACCCCAAAAATCCCCCAAAAATCCCCCAAAAACAGCCAAAAAAAGCCCCAAAAATTCCCCCAAAACCACCCCAAAAATCCCCCTAAAACACCCCAAAAATCCCCCTAAAACACCCAAAAAACACCCCAAAAAACACCTCCAAAATCCCCCAAAAACAGCCAAAAAACCACCCAAAAATGCCCCAAAAACACCCCAAAAATCCCCCAAAAATTCCCCTAAAACACCCAAAAAATTCCCCTAAAACACCCCAAAAATTCCCCTAAAACACCCAAAAAATACCCCAAAAACCACCCCAAAAATCCCCCAAAAATCCCCCAAAAATTCCCCAAAAACTACCCCAAAAAAAAACCCCAAAAATTCCCCCTAAAACAGCCAAAACCCACCCCCAAAATCCCCCAAAAATACCCAGAAAACGCCCCCAAAATCCCCCAAAACCACCCCAAAAATCCCCTAAAAACACCCCCAAAAAACCTCTGAAAATATCCCCTAAAACACCCCCAAAACTCCCCAAAAATGCCCAAAAAATTCCCCCTAAAACACCCCCAAAAAAATCTGATTTTGGAAAATTCCAATTTTTGGGGTCTCCAATTTCTGGAAATCCCAATTCTAGAAAACTCCAAATTTGTGAATTTTGAAAATTTCAATTTTAGAAAATCCCGATTTTAGAAAACTCCAAATTTGTTAATTTTTTAAAATTCCCAATTTTAGAAAATTGCGAATTTCTGAAAATCCCAATTTTAAGAAACTCCAAATTTACGAATTTCGGAAAATCCCAATTTTAGAAAATTGCGAATTTTGAAAATCCCAATTCTAGAAAAATCCCAAATTTGCAAATTTCTGAAAATCCCAATTTTAGGAAACTCGAAATTTGCAAATTTCTGAAAATCCTAATTTTAGAAAATTGCGAATTTTGAAAATCCCAATTTTAGAAAATTCCAAATTTGTGAATTTTGCAAAATCCCAAATTTGTGAATTTTGAAAATCCTAATTTTAGAAAACTCTAAATTTGCGAATTTTAAAAATCCCAAATTTTAGAAAATTGAGAATTTTGAAAATCCCCATTTTAGGAAACTCCAAATTTACGAATTTCGGAAAATCCCAATTTTAGAAAATTGCGAATTTCTGGAAATCCCAATTTTAGAAAATTGCGAATTTTGAAAATCCCAATTCTAGAAGATTCCAAATTTCTGAATTTTGAAAATCCCAAATTTGGGAATTTCTGAAAATCCCAATTTTAAGAAACTCCAAATTTACAAATTTCGGAAAATCCCAATTTTAGAAAATCGCGAATTTTGAAAATCCCACTTCTAGAAAATTCCAAGTTTCTGAATTTTGAAAATCCCAAATTTGCGAATTTCTGGAAATCCCAATTTTAGAAAATTGCGAATTTTGAAAATCCCAATTTTAGAAAACTCCAAATTTGTTCATTTTTGAAAACTCCAAATTTGTGAATTTTGGAAATCCCAATTTTAGAAAATTGCGAATTTCTGGAAATCCCAATTTTAGAAAAATCCAAATTTGTGAATTTTGAAAATTTCAATTTTAGAAACTCCCAATTTTAGAAATCCCCAAATTTGCAAATTTCTGAAAATCCTAATTTTAGAAAATTGTGAATTTTGAAAAATCCCAAATTTGCTCATTTTCGGTGTTTTCACCCCAACCCCAGAGTCCCTGGGCGGGGCCCAGCCCATGATGCAGGTGGACTGCGAGGTCCTGGACACGCGCGTCATCCACGTGCGCCGGGCCACGCCCCCCCGCCGGGCCACGCCCCCTCACCGGGCCACGCCCACCCGCAGACCCCGCCCAATCAGCTTGGGAGGAGACGGCGGCTGAGACACGCCCACTTCCGGGGGGAAAGACACGCCCACTTTGTGAGATGTGGTGGTTGAGGCCACGCCCCTTTGACGGGATTGAGTTTAAGCCACGCCCCTTTTATACTCACGTGTTTGAGGCCACACCCCCTTGAAAATGTGAATATGCTGAGGCCACGCCCCCTTTAAACTCACCCGATGGAGGCCACACCCCCTTGGAAATGTGCACATTATGAGGCCACGCCCCCTTGGAAATAGGTCTATTGTTGAGGCCACGCCCCCTTGGTGAGATTGATATCTTCAACCACGCCCCCTAAAAAGGACGTGTTTGAGGCCACGCCCCCTTTAAAATATGTGTATTCTGAGGCCACGCCCCCTTGGAAATGTGCATATTCTGAGGCCACGCCCCCTTGATGGTATTGCGTTTAAGCCACGCCCCCTTTACACAAATGTGTTTGAGGCCACACCCCCTTGGAAATGTGCATATTCTGAGGCCACGCCCCCTTGATGGTATTGCGTTTAAGCCACGCCCACTTTAAACACACATGATTGAGGCCACGCCCCCTTTTAGATGAGCGTATTTTGAGGTCGCACCCCCTTGGAAATGTGCACATTCTGAGGCCACGCCCCCTTAGAAATATGTAAAATTTGAGGCCACGCCCTTTTGATGGGATTGATAGTTTAAGCCACGCCCCCTTTACACTCACGTGTTTGAGGCCACACCCCTTTTAAAATATGCATATTCTGAGGCCACGCCCCCTTTGAAATGTGCATAGTCTGAGGCCACGCCCTCTTTGAAATATGCAAATTTTGACGCCAAGTCTCACGATTTGGTATTGAAAATTTAAGCCACGCCCCTTTGAAACCATATGGTTTAAGCCACGCCCCCAAGTCACATGGGTTGTTTTAGGCCACACCCCCTGCAAAAAAAGCTTGGTATAGAGCCGCACCCCTCTAATGATTTGCATAATTAAGCCACACCCATCCTTTTAAAAAAGTTTATTAATATCAAGCTTTCAAACTCCGCCCACTTTGCATCAGGCCACGCCCCTTCATTCAAATCAGTGCGTTCGAGGCCACGCCCCTCAAGGGAATCGAACCTGGTCACGCCTATTGTAAAGCCCCGCCCCTTTTTCCTTCTATGGGCGTGGTTAATTCTGAGGCCACGCCTCCTCTTAAAGGGGCAGCGCCTTTTTCTGTCCCTGTCCTTCCTCCTGCAGCGTTTTTTACCCAAATCAATAAAAAATGGGGGAAAATCCCCAAAAATCCACCTGGAGTCTGTCTGTGGGGGCGGGGCTGAGGAAATCTGGGGATTTTGGGGGGAAATTTGGGGATTTTGGGCCATTTTTGGGGGGGGGTTTTGTTGATTTTTGTGGTGAACTTTGAGAGGAATTTTTGGTGAATTTTGGGGTAATTCATTGGAATTTTTAGGGAGTTTTTTAGGAACTTTCTGGGAGGATTTTTGGTGACATATTTCGGGCATTCCTCACGAGTTTTTTGGGGGGAAATTTTGGAGAATTTTTTGGAAATTTTTTGAGGAAATTTTCCAGAATTTTAGGGGGATTTTGGGGGGAGGTTTTTTTTTTATTTTCGGCTTTTTTCCCTCATTTCCAAGCCACACTCAGCGTCGGCCGGGGGAGCAGCAGCTTTAATTCAATTTTGGATGTTATTTTTAAGGGGAATTTGAGGGGATTTTGGGGACTCGAGAGGAATTTTTTTGTTTTGGGGTTTTTTTTGGGAGGGGGGCTCTCACCTAATGGGTGAGAGACCCCCAAAACGCCCTAAATTTCCTCCCAGGAGGCCTCAACACCCCCAAAACCTCTCAAATTTCCTCCATGGGGTTTCCAATCCTTCTTAAATCTCCTTTTTTGGCGTCCCAGCCCCTCAAAATTCCCATAAATTCCCCCAAACCCCTCACAAACGCTCCTGGCCGCCGCCATCTTCTCCTTCCCCTCACACACCCTCCTCCCTCCCCATTGGTCACCGCGCCTGCCAATCAAATCACCGCGCTCCTATTGGTGGAAGCCCGGTAGGATCCGCCCACCATGACGCGCTGTGTATTGGTTCTCGGCGCGCCGCGCGCTGATTGGTTACCTGCTTTGACAAGCAGCCCTCTTATCCAATCAAAGCCGCGAACTCACGTTGCCCCGGCGACGCCGCAATTTCCCGCCTGTCCGTTACCACGGCAACGACGCAGAGCGAGTAGGCGGAGCCAGGCGCGGTTTTTGAGGCGGTGATTGGCCGAGCGCGCTGTCAATCAGCGACGTAGCTTCCGGCGGCGGGACGGGCCCGCGCCGCCGCCGCAGCCGCCGCCCCTCCCGGTACCGGCGGGGCCTGAGGGGACCTGGGGGTTCCTGAGGGGATTTTGGGGCTCCTGAGGGGTCCCCGGGGCTCCTCGGAGCTCCCGGAGGTCCTTGGGAGGCCTCGAGGCCCTTTCCGAGCCGGGGATGCCCCGCCCGGTCCCGCCCGGTTGGGCCCGGCCGAGCCCTGAGGGGAGGGCGGGGCCGGGGTGGGGCCCGTGAGGGAAATTTGGGGAGCCTGAGGGGATTTGAGGGGTTTTGGGGCGTTCTGAGGGGATTTGGGGATGGAAATGGGGAAATTCAGCTGAAAATTGGGGATTCGGGGGGTCCTGAGGGGGATTTGAGGGGTTTTGGGGCGTTCTGAGGGGATTTGGGGGGTGAAAATGGGGAAATTCAGCTGAAAATTGGGGATTCGGGGGGTCCTGAGGGGGATTTGAGGGGTTTTGGGGCGTTCTGAGGGGATTTGGGGATGGAAATGGGGAAATTCAGCTGAAAGTTGGGGATTCGGGGGGTCCTGAGGGGGATTTGAGGCGTTTTGGGGCGTTCTGAGGGGATTTGGTGGTAAAAATGGGAAATTTGGGGGTCCTGAGGGGGTTTTTGGAGTTCGGAGGAGATTTTGAGGTCCTGAGGGGATTTTGGGGTGGAAATGGGGAATTTGAGGAGGAAAATTGGGAATTTTCTGGGTTCTGAGGGGAATTTGGGGATCTTGAGGGTGATTTGGGGTGAAAATGGAAAATTTTGGGGATCCTGAGGGGAATTTGGGGATCCTGAGGGGAATTTGGGGATCCTGAGGGGAATTTGGGGGGTCCTGAGGGGATTTGAGGGATTTTGGGGCGTTCTGAGGGGAATTTGGGGTGAAAATGGGGAATTTGAGGTGAAAATGGCGATTTTGGGGTGAAAATTGAGGATCTGGGAGATCCTGAGGGGAAATTTGGGGATTCTGAGGGAATTTGGGGTGAAAATGGGGGATTTGAGGTGAAAATGGCGATTTTGGGGTGAAAATTGAGGATCTGGGAGATTCTGAGGGGAATTTGGGTTGAAAACGGGGAATTTGAGGTGAAAATGGCGATTTTGGGGTGAAAATTTGGGATCTGGGAGATCCTGAGGGGATTTTGGGGTCCTGAGGGGATTTTGGGGTTTCTGAGGGAATTTTGGGGTCCTGAGGGGATTTTGGGGGATTCTGAGGGGATTTGGGGGTGGAAATGGGGAATTTGAGGTGAAAATGGGGATTTTGGGGTGAAAAGTGGGGATTTTGGGGGATTCTGAGGAGATTTTGGGGTGAAAATTGGGATTTTTTGGGGGTCCCAGGGAAGATTTGGGGGCCAATTTATGAACCCCAGTTGTAATTTTGGGGTGAATTTGAGATTTTTCACGGGATTTTCTTTGGGGTTTCTCACCCAAATCCCCACAGAGGGAACAATTCAGGATTCTCTAAATTAATTTAATTTAAATTTCAGATTTTTTTGCCCCTTTTAGGCGCCATGGAGGTGATGCCTTATGGCAGAATTGAGGTTTTTTAATGGGGTTTTTTGGCCATTTCTGACCCCAAATCTTTGGGAATTTTTGGGGTTTCTCAGCCCAGACCCCACAGAGGAAAATATTCAGGATCTCTAAAATTAATTTAGGTTAAATTTGGGATAATTTAGGTTAAATTCGGGATAATTTAATTTAAATTTCAGATTTTTTTTCCCTTTTTAGGCACCATGGAGGTGATGCCTTAGTGCAAACTTGACCTTTTTTAATTGGGTTTTTTTGCCATTTCTGACCCCAAATCTTTGGGATTTTTTGCTTTTTGACCCCACCTCCTACAGAAGAAACATTTTAGGTTAAATTTATGATTTTTTTAACATTAAATTTGGGATTTTTCTGCCATTTTAGGCGCCATGGAGGTGACGATTGGGGACCAAAAACTGAATTTTCTCATTGGTTTTTTTGCCATTTCTGACCCCAAATCTCTGGAATTTTTGCTTTTAGACCCCACCTCCACCTGAGGACCCAATTTAGGTTAAATTTGGGATAAATTTGGGATAATTTAGGTTAAATTTGGGATAATTTAGGATAAATTTGGGATTTTTCTGCCCCGTTTTAGCCACCATGGAGGCGATGCCTTATGGCAGAATTGAGGTTTTTTAATGGGGTTTTTTGGCCATTTCTGACCCCAAATCTTTGGGAATTTTTTGGGGTTTCTCACCCCAGACCCCAGAGAGGAAAATATTCAGGATCTCTAAAATTAATTTAGGTTAAATTTGGGATAATTTAGGTTAAATTTGGGATAATTTAATTTAAATTTCACTTTTTTTCTCCCCATTTTAGGCGCCATGGAGGTGACGATTGGGGACCAAAAACTGAATTTTCTTTTTTTGGTTTTTTTGCCATTTCTGACCCCAAATCTTTGGGAATTTTCCCTCCTTGACCCCACCTCCCACAGAACGGACATTTTAGGTTAAATTTATGATTTTCTCTAGATTAAATTTGGGATTTTTCTGCCATTTTAGGCGCCATGGAGGTGACGGTTGAGGGCACAAAAACTGAATTTTCCCATGGGGTTTTTTGCCATTTCTGACCCCAAACCTCCGGGAATTTTCCCTTTTTGACCCCACCTCCCCCTGAGGACCCAATTCAGGTTCAATTTGGGATAATTTAGGTTAAAATTTGGGATAATTCAGGATAAATTTGGGATATTTTTTTTCCCTTTTAGCCACCATGGAGGTGACGCCGCAGTCCAAACTTGACCTTTTCTCATTGGGTTTTTTTGCCATTTCTGACCCCAAATCTTTGGGAATTTTTGCCTTTTGACCCCACCTGCTACAGAAGAAACATTTTAGGTTAAATTTATGATTCTTTCTATATTAAATTTGGGATTTTTCTGCCATTTTAGCCACCATGGAGGCGATGCCTTAGGGCAGAATTGAGATTTTTTTATCGATTTTTTTTGGCCATTTCTGACCCCAAATCTTTGGGAATTTTTCCTCCTTGACCCCACCTCCAACTGAGGACCCAATTCAGGTTAAATTTAGGTTAAATTTGGGATAATTTAATTTAAATTTGGGATTTTTTTGCCCCATTTCAGGCGCCATGGAGGTGACGCCAGGGTCCAAACTTGACCTTTTCTCATTGGGTTTTTTTGCCATTTCTGACCCCAAACCTCTGGGAATTTTCCCTTTTTGACCCCCCCTCCCCCTGAGGACCCAATTCAGGTTCAATTTGAGATAATTTAGAATAAATTTGATATTTTTTTTCCCCAATTTAGGCACCATGGAGGTGACGCCAGGGTCCAAACTTGACCTTTTTTAATGGGGTTTTTTGGCCATTTCTGACCCCAAACCTCCGGGAATTTTCCCTTTTTGACCCCCCCTCCCCCTGAGGACCCAATTCAGGTTAAATTTGAGATAATTTAGAATAAATTTGATTTTTTTTTTCCCCATTTTAGCCACCATGGAGGTGACACTGCAGTGCAAATTTGAGGTTTTTTAATGGGGTTTTTTTGCCATTTCTGACCCCAAATCTCCGGGAATTTTCCCTCTTTGACCCCTCCTCCACCTGAGGACCCAATTCAGGTTCAATTTGTGATAATTTAATTTAAATTTAGTATTTTTCTCCCCATTTCAGGTGCCATGGAGGTGACGGTTGAGGGCACAAAAACTGAATTTTCCCATGGGGTTTTTTGCCATTTCTGACCCCAAATCTTTGGGAATTTTCCCTCTTTGACACCACCTCCCACAGAAGGGACATTTTAGGTTAAATTTATGATCTTTTTAACATTAAATTTGGGATTTTTTCGCCCATTTTAGGCACCATGGAGGTGACGCCAGGGTCCAAATTTGACCTTTTTTAATGGGGTTTTTTTTGCCATTTCTGACCCCAAATCTCCGGGAATTTTCCCTTTTTGACCCCCCCTCCCCCTGAGGACCCAATTCAGGTTAAATTTGAGATAATTTAGGATAAATTCGATATTTTTTTTCCCCAATTTAGGCACCATGGAGGTCACACCAGGGTCCAAACTTGACCTTTTTTAATGGGGTTTTTTGGCCATTTCTGACCCCAAATCTCTGGGAATTTTTGCTTTTACACCCCACCTCCCCCTGAGGCCATAATTTAGATTAAATTTGGGATAATTTAGGTTAAAATTTGGGATAATTCAGGATAAATTTGGGATATTTTTTTTCCCTTTTAGCCGCCATGGAGGCGACGCCGCAGTCCAAACTTGAGGTTTTTTAATGGGGTTTTTTGGCCATTTCTGACCCCAAATCTTTGGGAATTTTCCCTTTTTGACCCCCCCTCCCCCTGAGGACCCAATTCAGGTTCAATTTGAGATAATTCACAATAAATTTCACATTTTTTTCCCCTTCCAGGAGCCATGGAGGTGCCGGTTAAGGGGGACAAAAACTGAATTTTCCCATGGGTTTTTTTGCCATTTCTGACCCCAAATCTTTGGGAATTTTCCCTCTTTGAGCCCACCTCCACCTGAGAACCCAATTTAGGTTAAGTTTGGGATAATTTAGGTTAAAATTTGGGATAATTCAGGATAAATTTGGGATATTTTTTTTCCCTTTTTAGGCACCATGGAGGTGACGCCAGGGTGCAAACTTGACCTTTTCTCATTGGGTTTTTTTTGCCATTTCTGACCCCAAATCTTTGGGATTTTTTGCTTTTAGACCCCACCTCCTACAGAAGGAACATTTTAGGTTAAATTTATGATATTTTTAACATTAAATTTGGGATTTTTCTGCCATTTTAGGCACCATGGAGGTGACGCCAGGGTCCAAACTTGACCTTTTCTCATGGGGTTTTTTTGCCATTTCTGACCCCAAATCTTTGGGAATTTTCCCTTTTTGACCCCCCCTCCCCCTGAGGACCCAATTCAGGTTAAATTTGGGATAAATTTGGGATAATTTAATTTAAATTTCACATTTTTCTGCCCCGTTTTGGGCGCCATGGAGGCGATGCCTTAGGACAGAATTGAGGTTTTTTAATGGGGTTTTTTGCCATTTTTGACCCCAAATCTCCGGGAATTTTCCCTCCTTGACCCCCCCTCCCCCTGAGGACCCAATTCAGGTTAAATTTGGGATAAATTTGGGATAATTTAATTTAAATTTGGGATTTTTTTGCCCCATTTCAGGCGCCATGGAGGTGACACCGCAGTCCAAACTTGACCTTTTCTCATTGGGTTTTTTTGCCATTTCTGACCCCAAATCTCCGGGAATTTTCCCTTTTTGACCCCCCCTCCCCCTGAGGACCCAATTCAGGTTCAATTTGAGATAATTTAATTTAAATTTAGTATTTTTTCCCCTTTCCAGGAGCCATGGAGGTGACGGTGGGCACGGCGGCGCTGGCCCTGGCGCTGCTGCTGCTGCCGCTGCTCTACGAGCGCTGGGGCTCCTTCCGCTTCTTCTGCAAGATGGGATTTTATAACGGCTGGATCCTGCTCCTGGCCCTGCTGGCCATCCCCCTGTGTGCCCTCAGGGGCAGGGACGTGGAGAACATGAAGTGAGAGGGGATTTTGGGGCCATTTTGGGGTGAATTTGGGACACTTTGGGGCCATTTCGGGTGGTTTTGGGTCAGTTATTGGGGTTTATGGGGTGTTTATTGGGGATTTTGGGGTTTTATAATGGCTGGATCCTGCTCCTGGCCCTGCTGGCCATTCCCCTGTGTGCCCTCAGGGGCAGGGATGTGGAGAACATGAAGTGAGAGGGGATTTTGGGGCCATTTCAGGGGATTTTGGGTCAGTTCGGGGCCATTTCCGGTGAATTTGGGGTCAGTTATTGGGGATTATGGGGGATTTTGGGGTGGTTTTGGGGCTCCTGGCCCTGCTGGCCATTCCTCTGTGTGCCCTCAGGGGCAGGGACGTGGAGAACATGAAGTGAGAGGGGATTTTGGGGCCATTTTGGGGTGAATTCGGGTGGTTTTGGGTCAGTTTGGGGCCATTTCCGGTGAATTTCTGTCATTTTTGGGGTGGTTTTGGGGTGGTTTTGGGGCTCCTGGCCCTGCTGGCCATCCCCCTGTGTGCCCTCAGGGGCAGGGACGTGGAGAACATGAAGTGAGAGGGGATTTTGGGGTGAATTTGGGCAGTTTTGGGTCAGTTCCGGTGAATTTGGGTCATTTCGGGGCCATTTCGGGTGGTTTGGGGTCAGTTATTGGGGTGGTTATGGGGGATTTTGGGGAGGTTTTGGGGGATTTTGGGGCTCCTGGCCCTGCTGGCCATTCCTCTCTGTGTGCCCTGAGGGGCAGGGACGTGGAGAACATGAAGTGAGAGGGGATTTTGGGGTGATTTTGGGCAGTTTTGGGTCAGTTATTGTGGGTTTTGTGTCATTATTGGGGTGTTCATTGGGGATTTTGGGGTTTTCCAATGGCTGGATCCTGCTCCTGGCCCTGCTGGCCATCCCCCTGTGTGCCCTCAGGGGCAGGGACGTGGAGAACATGAAGTGAGAGGGGATTTTGGGGTGAATTTGGGTGGTTTTGGGTCATTTTGGGTCGGTTATTTCATTATTCGGGGGCTTTTGGGGTGATTTCGGGGGGTTTTGGGGTGGTTTTGGGGTGGTTTTGGGGCTCCTGGCCCTGCTGGCCATTCCCCTGTGTGCCCTCAGGGGCAGGGACGTGGAGAACATGAAGTGAGAGGGGATTTTGGGGCCATTTCAGGGGATTTTGGGTCATTTTGGGGCCATTTTGGGTGGTTTTGGGTCAGTTATTGGGGATTTTGGGATTTTATAACGGCTGGATCCTGCTCCTGGCCCTGCTGGCCATTCCTCTGTGCGCCCTCAGGGGCAGGGACGTGGAGAACATGAAGTGAGAGGGGATTTTGGGGTGAATTCGGGCGGTTTTGGGTCACTTTGGGTCGGTTATTGGGGATTTTGTGTCAGTTATGGGGGATTTTGGGGGTGGTTTCGGGGGTTTTATAACGGCTGGATCCAGCTCCTGGCCCTGCTGGCCATCCCCCTGTGTGCCCTCAGGGGCAGGGACGTGGAGAACATGAACTGAGAGGGGATTTTGGGGCCATTTCAGGGGATTTTGGGTCATTTCCGGTGAATTTGGGTCAGTTCGGGGCCATTTCCGGTGAATTTCGGTCATTATTGGGGTGGTTATGGGGTAAATTGTGTCAGTTTTGGGGTGGTTTTGGGGTGGTTTTGGGGTGGTTTTGGGGCTCCTGGCCCTGCTGGCCATCCCCCTGTGTGCCCTCAGGGGCAGGGACGTGGAGAACATGAAGTGAGAGGGGATTTTGGGCTGAATTTGGGCAGTTTTGGGTCATTTCGGGGTCAGTTATTGGGGGTTTTGTATCTGTTATGGGGTTTTTGGGGAGATTTTGGGGGGATTTTGGGGTTTTCCAATGGCTGGATCCTGCTCCTGGCCCTGCTGGCCATTCCTTTATGTGCTCTGAGGGGCAGGGACGTGGAGAACATGAAGTGAGAGGGGATTTTGGGGTGAATTCGGGCAGTTTTGGGTCAGTTATTGGGTGTTTTTATCACTTATGGGGGATTTTGGGGAGATTTTGGGGTTTTACAATGGCTGGATCCTGCTCCTGGCCCTGCTGGCCATCCCCCTGTGTGCCCTCAGGGGCAGGGACGTGGAGAACATGAAGTGAGAGGGGATTTTGGGCTGAATTCGGGCAGTTTTGGGTCACTTTGGGTCAGTTATTGGGGATTTTGTGTCAGTTATGGGGGATTTTGGGGAGATTTTGGGGGATTTTGGGGTTTTATAACGGCTGGATCCAGCTCCTGGCCCTGCTGGCCATCCCCCTGTGTGCCCTGAGGGGCAGGGACGTGGAGAACATGAAGTGAGAGGGGATTTTGGGGCCATTTCAGGGGATTTTGGGTCAGTTCGGGGCCATTTCCGGTGAATTTCGGTCATTATTGGGGTGGTTATGGGGTAAATTGCGTCAGTTTTGGGGTGGTTTTGGGGTGGTTTTGGGGCTCCTGGCCCTGCTGGCCATTCCCCTGTGTGGCCTCAGGGGCAGGGACGTGGAGAACATGAAGTGAGAGGGGATTTTGGGCTGAATTTGGGCGGTTTTGGGTCATTTCGGGGTCAGTTATTGGGGGTTTTGTATCAGTTATGGGGGATTTTGGGGAGATTTTGGGGGGATTTTGGGGTTTTACAATGGCTGGATCCTGCTCCTGGCCCTGCTGGCCATTCCTTTATGTGCCCTGAGGGGCAGGGACGTGGAGAACATGAAGTGAGAGGGGATTTTGGGCTGAATTTGGGCAGTTTTGGGTCACTTTGGGTCGGTTATTGGGGTTTATGGGGTGTTTATGGGGGATTTTAGGGTGGTTTCGGGGGTTTTTGGGGTGGTTTTGGGGCTCCTGGCCCTGCTGGCCATTCCTCTGTGTGCCCTCAGGGGCAGGGATGTGGAGAACATGAAGTGAGAGGGGATTTTGGGCTGAATTCGGGTGAATTTGGGACACTTTGGGGCCATTTTGGGTCACTTTGGGTCAGTTATTGGGGATTTTGGGGTTTACAATGGCTGGATCCTGCTCCTGGCCCTGCTGGCCATCCCCCTGTGTGCCCTCAGGGGCAGGGATGTGGAGAACATGAAGTGAGAGGGGATTTTGGGGCCATTTCAGGGGATTTTGGGTCATTTCCGGTGAATTTGGGCAGTTTTGGGTCATTTCCGGTGAATTTGGGTCATTATTGGGGTGGTTTTGGGGGATTTTGGGGGGATTTGGGGTGGTTTTGGGGATTTGGGGTGGTTATAGGGGGATTTGGGTCACTTTTGGGGTGATTTTGGGGCGGCTGTGGGGAATTTTGGGTGGTTTAAGGGGTATTTTGGGTTTCTATGGAGTATTTGGGATTTCTATGGGGGATTTGGTGTTCCTATGGGGTTTTTGAGGTTTCTGTGGGGTATTTGTGGTTTTCTATGGGGTATTTGGGGTTTTCTGTGGGGTATTTGAGGTTTCCATGGGTTTTTTATGGGGTTTTTGGTGTTCCTGTGGGGGATTTGGGGTTCCTATGGGGGATTTGAGGTTTCTATGGGGGATTTGGGGTTCCTATGGGGTTTCCATGGGGTATTTTTGATTTCCATGGGGTTCCTATGGGGTATTCATGGTTTCCATGGGATATTTCTGGTTCCCATGGGGTTTCTATGGGGGATTTGTGTTTCCTATGGGATATTTGGGGTTTCCATGGGGTATTTCTGGTTCCCATGGGGTTCCTGTGGGGTATTCATGGTTCCTATGGGATATTTGTGGTTCCCATGGGGTTTCCATGGGGTTTCTATGGGATATTTATGGTTTCTATGAGGCTCCTGTGGGTTATTTATGATTTCCATGGGGTTTCAATGGGATATTTGTGATTTCCATGGGGTATTTCTGGTTTCTATGGGGTTCCTGTGGGATATTTGTGGTTCCTATGGGATATTTGTGATTTCCATGGGGTTTCTGTGGGATATTTGTAGTTTCCATGAGGGTTTTATGGGATATTTTTGATTTCCATGGGGTTCCTCTGGGATATTTGTGATTTCCATGGGGTATTTCTGGTTTCTATGGGGTTTCAATGGGATATTTGTGATTTCCATGGGATATTTGTGATTTCCATGGGGTTCCTATGGGATATTTGTGATTTCCATGGGGTTCCTATGGGATATTTCTGGTTCCTATGGGATATTTCTGGTTCCTATGGGATATTTGTGATTTCCATGAGGTTTCCATGGGTTCTCTGAGTTATTTCTGGGTTTTCCATGGGGTTCCTCTGGGATATTTGTGATTTCCATGGGATATTTCTGGTTCCTATGGGATATTTGTGGTTTCCATGGGGTTTCCATGGGATATTTTTGATTTCCACGTGGTTTCCGTGGATATTTGTGATTTCCATGGGGTTTTTGTGGGATATTTGTGCTTTCCATGGGGTATTTCTGGTTTCTATGGGGTTTCTATGGGATATTTCTGGTTCCTATGGGATATTTCTGTTTCCCACGTGGTTCCCATGGGGTTCCTCTGGGATATTTTTGATTTCCATGGGGTTTTTGTGGGATATTTGTGATTTCCATGGGGTTCCTATGGGATATTTGTGATTTCCATGGGGTATTTCTGGTTTCTATGGGGTTTCAATGGGATATTTATTATTTCCATGGGATATTTGTGTTTCCCACGTGGTTTCTATGGGATATTTCCGTTTCCTGTGGTATATTTCTATTTCCTATGGGATATTTCTGTTTCCTGTGGTATATTTCTATTTCCTGTGGGATATTTCCGTTTCCTATGGGATATTTCTATTTCCTGTGGGATATTTCCATTTCCTATGGTATATTTCTATTTCCTATGGGATATTTCTGTTTCCCCTGTGGGATATTTCTGTTTCCTGTGGGATATTTCTATTTCCTGTGGGATATTTCTGTTTCCTATGGGATATTTCTGTTTCCTGTGGGATATTTGTCATTCCTATGGGATATTTGTGATTTCCATGGGGTTCCTATGGGATATTTGTGTTTCCTGTGGGATATTTGTGTTTCCTCTGGGATATTTGTCATTCCTATGGGATATTTGTGATTTCCATGGGATATTTGTGATTTCCATGGGGTATTTCTGGTTTCTATGGGGTTTCAATGGGATATTTGTGGTTCCTCTGGGATATTTGTGCTTTCCATGTGGTTCCTATGGGATATTTGTGATTTCCACGTGGTTTCCATGGGATATTTGTGATTTCCATGGGGTTCCTGGGGGATATTTGTGATTTCCATGGGATATTTCTGGTTCCTCTGGGATATTTGTGATTTCCATGGGGTTTTTGTGGGATATTTGTGATTTCCATGGGATATTTCTGGTTCCTCTGGGATATTTGTGATTTCCATGGGGTTTTTGTGGGATATTTGTGATTTCCATGGGATATTTCTGGTTCCTCTGGGATATTTGTGATTTCCATGGGGTTTCTGTGGGATATTTGTGATTTCCATGGGATATTTGTGATTTCCATGGGATATTTCTATTTCCTGTGGGATATTTCTGTTTCCTGTGGTATATTTCTATTTCCTATGGGATATTTCTGTTTCCTATGGTATATTTCTGTTTCCTATGGGATATTTCTATTTCCTATGGGATATTTCTGTTTCCCCTGTTCTCCCCTGTTCTCCCCGTGTCCCTGACCCCGCTGTGTCCCCCCAGGATCATCCGGGGGCTGATGCAGCACGTCAAGAGGCTCTACGGGATCCGCATGGAGGTCAGGGGGGCGCAGCACTTCCCGCCCCGCCAGCCCTACGTGGTGGTCAGCAACCACCAGAGCTCCCTGGACCTGCTGGGTATGGGGCTGACCCACGGAAACCCCATAGAAACCCCATAGATCCCCATAGATCCCTGCCCCATAGAGCCCTGACCCCATAAAACCCCATAGATCCTGATCCTATAGAGCCCTGACCCCATAGAGTGACCATTGCCAATGGTCAGCAACCACCAGAGCTCCCTGGACCTGCTGGGTATGGGGCTGACCCATAGAATATCCATAAAAACCCCATAGATCCCTGCCCTATAGAGCCCTGACCCCATAGATCCCCATAGAGTGACCATTGCCAGTGACAGCAACCACCAGAGCTCCCTGGACCTGCTGGGTATGGGGCTGACCCATAGAAACCCCATAGATCTGACCCACAGATAGCCCTGACCCCATAAAACCCCATAAAAACCCCATAGATCCTGATCCCATAGAGCCCTGACCCCATAGATCCCTGCCCTATAGAGCCCTGACCCCATAGATCCCCATAGATCCCCATAGAGTGACAGCAACCACCAGAGCTCCCTGGACCTGCTGGGTATGGGGCAGCCCCATAGAGCCCCAAACTCCCCCCAGCCCCACATGTGCCCCACAGACCCCCAATGTGCCCCATAACCCCAAACCTGCTCCATAACCCCAAAGGTGCTCCATAACCCCACATGTGCCCCATAACCCCAAAGGTGCCCCATAACCCAAATGTGCCAAATAACCCCAAACCTGCCCCATAACCTGAAACATGCCCCACAGACCCCAAATGTGCCCCATAACCCCACATGTGCCCCATAACCCCAACCTGCCCCATAACCCCATAACCCCACACCTGCCCCATAACCCCAAAGGTGCCCCATAACCCACACGTGCCCCATAACCCCACACACCCCACACACCCCACACGTGCCCCACAGACCCCAAACATGCCCCACAGACCCCATACATGCCCCATAACCCCATAACCCCCCCAGGGATGATGGAGCTGCTCCCAGACCCCTGCGTCCCCATTGCCAAGCAGGAGCTGCTCTACATGGGCGGCTATGGGGCAGGTGTAGGACACCCCACAGACCCCACACGTGCCCCATAGATCCCAAACATGCCCCACATGTACCTCTGACCCTATAACTCCCCCAGGGATGCTGGAGGTGCTCCCAGATCGCTGCGTCCCCATTGCCAAGTGGGAGCTGCTCTACATGGGGGGCTATGGGGTGGCTATGGGGCAGCTCTAGGACACCCCATAGACCCCACACACCCCACACCTGCCCCATAACCCCATAAATCCCTCAGGGATGCTGGAGCTGCTCCCGGATCGCTGCGTCCCCATTGCCAAGTGGGAGCTGCCCTACATGGGGGCTATGGGGTGGCTATGGGGCAGCTCTAGGACACCCCATAGACCCCACAGACCCCAAACCTGCCCCATAACCCCATAACCCCCCCAGGGATGATGGAGGTGCTCCAGACCGCTGCGTCCCCATTGCCAAGCGGGAGCTGCTCTACATGGGCGGCTATGGGGCAGCTGTAGGGTGGCTATAGGGCACCCCATAGACCCCACACATGCCCCACACACCCCACACGTGCCCCACATGTACCTCTGACCCTATAACCCCCCCAGGGATGATGGAGGTGCTCCCGGACCGCTGTGTCCCCATCGCCAAGCGAGAGCTGCTCTACATGGGGGCTATGGGGTGGCTGTAGGGTGGCTATAGGGCAGGTGTAGGATACCCCACAGACCCCAAACGTGCCCCATAACCCCCAGGGATGATGGAGGTGCTCCCAGATCGCTGCGTCCCCATTGCCAAGCGGGAGCTGCTCTACATGGGCAGCTATGGGGTGGCTATGGGGCGGCTCTGGGGCAGCTGTAGGGTGGCTATGGGGCACCCCACACACCCCACACGTGCCCCACAGACCCCAAACATTCCCCATAACCCCCAGGGATGATGGAGGTGCTCCCAGATCGCTGCGTCCCCATTGCCAAGCGGGAGCTGCTCTACATGGGCGCCGTGGGCGTCGTGTGCTGGCTCGGGGGCATCATCTTCATCGACCGCAAACGCACCCACGACGCCATCAGCGTCATGGCCGAGGCCGCCCACACCATGCTCAGCCAGGACGTGCGTTTGGGGGTGGTTATGGGGTGATATGGGGGGCTATGGGGTGATACAAGGTGGTTATGGGGTGGTTATGGGGTGATAGAGGGTGGTTATGGGGTGGTTATGGGTGGTTATGGGGTGCTATGGGTGGTTATGGGGTGATACAAGGTGGTTATGGGGTGGTTATGGGGTGGTTATGGGGTGCTATGGGTGGTTATGGGGTGATACAAGGTGGTTATGGGGTGGTTATGGGGTGGTTATGGGGTGCTATGGGTGGTTATGGGGTGGTTATGGGGTGATATGGGTGGTTATGGGGTGGTTATAGGGTGGTTATGGGGTGGTTATGGGGTGCTATGGGACCCACGACACCATCAGCGTCATGGCCGAGGCCGCCCACACCATGCTCAGCCAGGACGTGCGTTTGGGGGTGGTTATGGGGTGATATGGGGGGCTATGGGGTGATACAAGGTGGTTATGGGGTGGTTATGGGGTGATACAAGGTGGTTATGGGGCGGTTATGGGGTGCTATGGGTGGTTATGGGGTGCTGTGGGTGGTTATGGGGGGCTATGGGGTGATACAAGGTGGTTATGGGTGATACAGGGTGGTTATGGGGTGGTTTAGGGGTGTTATGGGGTGGTTATGGGGTGCTATGGGGTGGTTATGGGGTGGTTATGGGGTGATACAGGGTGGTTATGGGGTGGTTATGGGGTGATACAAGGTGGTTATGGGTGGTTATAGGGTGGTTATGGGGTGGTTATGGGGTGCTATGGGACCCACGACGCCATCAGCGTCATGGCCGAGGCCGCCCACACCATGCTCAGCCAGGACGTGCGTTTGGGGGTGGTTATGGGGTGATATGGGGGGCTATGGGGTGATACAAGGTGGTTATGGGGTGGTTATGGGGTGATACAAGGTGGTTATGGGGCGGTTATGGGGTGCTATGGGTGGTTATGGGGTGCTGTGGGGTGGTTATGGGGGGCTATGGGGTGATACAAGGTGGTTATGGGTGATACAGGGTGGTTATGGGGTGGTTTAGGGGTGTTATGGGGTGGTTATGGGGTGCTATGGGGTGGTTATGGGGTGGTTATGGGGTGATACAGGGTGGTTATGGGGTGGTTATGGGGTGATACAAGGTGGTTATGGGTGGTTATAGGGTGGTTATGGGGTGGTTATGGGGTGCTATGGGACCCACGACGCCATCAGCGTCATGGCCGAGGCCGCCCACACCATGCTCAGCCAGGACGTGCGTTTGGGGGGTCAAGATGGGGGGATATGGGGTGATATGGGGTGTTATGGGGTGGTTATGGGTGGTTATGGGGTGATACAGGGTGGTTAAGGGGTGGTTATGGGGTGATATGGGTGGTTATGGGGTGGTTATGGGGTGCTACGGGTGGTTTAGGGGTGCTGTGGGGTGGTTATGGGGGGCTATGGGGTGATACAAGGTGGTTATGGGGTGATACAGGGTGGTTATGGGGTGATACAGGGTGGTTATGGGGTGGTTACGGGGTGATACAGGGTGGTTAAGGGGTGGTTATGGGGGGCTATGGGGTGGTTATGGGGTGCTGTGGGGTGATATGGGTGGCTATGGGGTGGTTACAGGGTGGTTATGGGGGGCTATGGAGTGATACAGAGTGGTTATGGGGTGATTATGGGGGGCTATGGAGTGGTTATGGGGTTATACAGGGTGGTTATAGGGTGATACGGGGTGATACAGGGTGGTTATGTGGGGCTATGGGGTGGTTGTGGGGTGCTATGGGTTATTATGGGGTGGTTATGGGGCAGTTATGGGATGGTTATGGGGTGGTTATGGAGCACTTATGGGGCAGCCATGGGGCGGCTATGGGGCAGTTATGGGATGGTTATGGGGCAGTTACGGGGCAGCCATGGGGCGGTTATAGGGTGGTTATGGGGTGGTTATGGGGTGGTTATGGGGCCGTTACGGGGCAGCCATGGGGCAGTTATGGGGTGGTTATAGGGTGGTTATGGGGCGGTTCTAGGGTGGCTATGGGGCAGCCCCACAGCCCGTCCTGCCCCACAGGTGCGCGTCTGGGTGTTCCCCGAGGGCACGCGCAACCACAGCGGCTCCATGCTGCCCTTCAAGCGCGGCGCCTTCCACCTGGCCGTGCAGGCACAGGTACCTGGGGGCTGTGGGGTGGGTATGGGGCGCTATGGGGTGGGTATGGGGCGCTATGGGGTGGGTATGGGGTGATGTGGGGTGGGTATGGGGCGCTATGGGGTGGTTATGGGGCGCTATGGGGTGCAGCTCCATGCTGCCCTTCAAGCGCGGCGCCTTCCACCTGGCCGTGCAGGCACAGGTACCTGGGGGCTATGGGGTGGGTATGGGGTGATGTGGGGTGGTAATGGGGCGCTATGGGGTGGTTATGGGGTGTTATGGGGCGCTATGGGGTGGGTATGGGGCGCTATGGGGTTTTACGGGGTGGTTGTGGGGTGGCTATAAAGTGCTATGGGGTGGTTATGGGGGGTTATGATGCACTATGGGGTGGTTATGGGGTGGTTGTGGGGTGGTTATGGGGAGTTATGGGGTGGGTATGGGGTGGTTATGGGGTGGTTGTGGGGTGGTTATGGGGCAGCTGTGGTATTCATGAGGCAGTTATGGGGCAGTTATGATGTGGTTATGGGGCAGTTACAGGGCAGTTATAGGGCAGTTATGGAGAGCTTGTGGGGCAGTTATAGGGCAGTTATAGGGCAGTTATAGGGCAGTTATGGGGCAGTTATGGAGCGGTTATAGGGCAGTTATAGGGGCAGTTATGGGGGCAGTTACAGGGCAGTTATAGGGTGGTTATGGGGCAGTTATAGGGCAGTTATGGGGCAGTTATAGGGGCAGTTATAGGGTGGTTATGGGGCAGCTGTGGTGTTCATGAGGCAGTTATGAGGCAATTATGATGTGGTTATGGGGCAGTTACAGGGTGGTTATAGGGGCAGTTATGGGGCAGTTATAGGGGCAGTTAAAGGGCAGTTATAGGGGCAGTTATGGGGCAGTTAAAGGGCAGTTATGGGGCAGTTATGGGGCAGCTGTAAGGTGGTTATAGGGCAGTTAAGGGGCAGTTATGGGGCAGTTATGGGGCAGGAGGAGCCCCCCCGAGCCCGTGCTGCCCCACAGGTCCCCGTTGTCCCCATCGTCATCTCCTCCTACCAGCACTTCTACAGCAAACGGGAGCGGCGCTTCACGGCCGGTCAGGGCACGGGGGAAATGTGGGGCTGGGGGGCAAATGTGGGGCTGGGGCGTTCATATGGGGGTGGGGGATTCATGTGGGCCTGGGGGCAAATGTGGGGCTGGGGGGTAAATGTGGGGCTGGGGGGTAAATGTGGGGCTGGGGGGTTCATATGGGGCTGAGGGGTTCATATGGGGCTGGGGGGCACATGTGGGGCTGGGGGGCAATTGTGGGGCTGGGGGGGTAAATGTGGGGCTGGGGGGCAAATGTGGGGCTGGGGAGTAAATGTGGGGCTGGGGGCTTCATATGGGGCTGGGGGCTTCCTGTGGGTCTATGGGCGATTTGTGGGTCTGGGGTTTCTGGTGGCTCTGGGGTCCCAATGTGGGTCTGGGGTCCCCCCTGAGGGTCTCTGTGGGTCTGGGGTCCCAATGTGGGTCTGGGGTTTCAGTGTGGGTCTGGGGTCCCCCTGAGGGTCCCGTGGCTCTGGGCTCCCTGTGTGGGTCTGGGGTCTCTCTATGGGTCCCAATGTGGGTCTGGGGTCCCAATGTGTGTCTGGGGTCTCTCTATGGGTCCCAATGTGGGTCTGGGGTCTCTCTATGGGTCTCTCTATGGGTCTGGGGTCCCAATGTGGGTCTGGGGTCCCAATGTGGGTATTTTATGGCCCCACCCCCAGGCGAGTGCGTGATCCAGGTGCTGCTCTGGGGTCTGTCTGTGGGGTCTCTCTATGGGGTCCCAATGTGGGTCTGGGGTCCCAGTGTGGGTATTTTATGGCCCCGCCCCCAGGCGAGTGCGTGATCCAGGTGCTGCCCCCGCTGCCCACTCTGGGCCTGGCTCCGGCCGATGTCCCGGCGCTGACCGAGCGCGTGCGGGCGGCCATGCTGGACGCCTTCGAGGCGCTGTCGGCCGAGCTGCGGCCCCCGGGCACCGCGGCCACTCCGGCCACTCCGGCCACCCCCGGTGACCACCAGAGTGACCACCAGAGTGACCACCCCAGTGACCGCCCCAGTGACCACCAGAGTGACCACCAGAGTGACCACCCCGGGAGTGACCACCCAAGGGACCGCCCTGGGAGTGACCACCTGAGGGACCCCAGGAGTGACCACCCCAGGAGTGACCACCCCAGGAGTGACCCAAGGAGTGACCACCCCAGTGACCCCAGGAGTGACCACCTGAGGGACCCCAGGAGGGACCGCCCCAGTGATGACCCCAGTGACCACCAGAGTGACCACCCCAGGAGTGACCCAAGGAGTGACCACCTGAGGGAGCCCAGGAATGACCACCCCAGTGACCACTCCAGGAATGACCGCCCCAGTGACCACCAGAGTGACCACACAAGGAGTGACCCAAGGAGTGACCACCCAAGAGAGCCCAGGAGTGACCACTGGAATGACCAACACAACCACACGGCCACCCAGAGTGACCCCCAGAGTGATCCCCAGAGTGACCCCCAGAGTGACCCCCAGAGTGACCCCCGGCCCTGCAGCCCCACAGGGGACCCGGCAGTGGGGCAGGGACTGAGCCCCAAGTGGAGCCTGGACTGACCCACAAGTGGGGCCCAGAGTGACCCCAAAGTGGGGCCCAGAGTGACCCCTAAGAGGGGACAAACTGACCCCTAAGAGGGGACAAACTGACCCCTGAGTGGGGACAAACGGACCCCAAAGTGGGGCAGGGACTGACCCACAAGTGACCCCCGAGTGGGGCCCGAGTGAGCCCTGAGTGGGGACAAACTGAGGCACGAGTGGGGCCTGGACTGACCCATGGCAGGATGTGGGGCTGACCCCCAAGTGGGGCCTGGGCTGACCCCCAAGTGTGGCCACAACTGACCCCGGAGTGGGGACAAACTGACCCCTAAGTGGGGACAAACTGACCCCCAAGTGTGGCCTGGACTGACCCCTAAGTGGGGACAAACTGACCCCTAAGTGGGCACGGACTGACCCCCAAGTTGGACACGGTTTGACCCCCAAGTGTGGCCACAACTGACCCCCAAGTGGGGACAAACTGACCCCAAAGTGGGGCCCGAAGTGACCCCCAAGTGGGGCCCAAAGTGACCCCCAAGTATGGCCTGGACTGACCCCAAAGTGTGGCCTGGACTGACCCCTAAGTGGGGCCTGGACTGACCCCCAAGTGGGGCCCAGAGTGACCCCCAAGTATGGCCTGGACTGACCCCTAAGTGGGGACAAACTGACCCCCAAGTGGTGTCCGGAATGACCCCCAAGTGGGGCCCAGGGTGCCCCACGGCTGGGGCGTGGCCGGGGCGTGGCCGGTGCTGATTGGCCGCCGCAGCCAAGCCCCGCCCCCTCGATGCTGTGTATTTATTTGGGGAGGGGGAGGGGGGGAGGGGGCGCGGATTTTGCCAAATTTCCCTCCCGGCCCCGCCCGGGGCCCCCCCAGCTTTTAATAAACCCCCCCCAAAATCCCCCCCCAAAAAAATCATTGTGGGGTGCTGTGACATCACTGTGACGTCATCGGGCGGGGATGATGATGTCATCAAAGGGGGAATCATTGGGGGGAGGGGTCCCGGGGTGTGGGGGGCTCCGGTTTGGGGCATTGGGGGGGGGGGGTCCTGGGGGTTGGGATCAGGACTGGGACTGGGATTTGGGCCGGGATTGGGATCGGGATTGGGGCTGGGATTGGGATTGGGATTGGGACCAGGACTGGGACTGGGAT
This sequence comes from Agelaius phoeniceus, assembly GCF_051311805.1. NCBI lineage: Eukaryota > Metazoa > Chordata > Aves > Passeriformes > Icteridae > Agelaius > Agelaius phoeniceus. The sequence goes on along the minus strand of NC_135291.1, from coordinate 468,743 downwards.
TGGGATTTGGGCCGGGATTTGGGCTGGGATTGGGATTTGGGCTGGGATCAACCAGGACTGGGACTGGGATTGGAGCTGGGATTGGGATCGGGACTGGGGCTGGGATTGGGGCTGGGATCGACTGGGATCAGAACTGGGATTGGGATTGGGATTTGGGCTGGGACTGGGATTTGGGCTGGGATCGGAACTGGGATTGGGGCTGGGATTGGGATTTGGGCCGGGATTTGGGCTGGGATTGGGATCAGGACCAGGACTGGGACTGGGATTGGGACCAGGACTGGGATTTGGGCCGGGATCAGGACTGGGAGTTGGATTGGGGCTGGGATTGGGATCGGGATTGAGACTGGGATGAGGATTTGGGCTGGGATCAAGATTGGGACTGGGATCAGAACTGGGACTGGGATTTGGGCTGGGATGGGGCTGGGATTGGGGCTGGGACTGGGATCAGGACAATGGGACTGAGACCAAGATTGGGACTGGAACCAGGACTGGGATTTGGAAGGGATCAGGATGATGGGGCTGGGACCAAGATTGGAACTGGGACTGGGATCAGAACTGGGACTGGGACTGGAATCAAGACTGGAACTGGGACTGGGATCAAAATTGGGACGGGGATCAAGATCGGGATTTGGGCTGGGATCAAGATGCTGGGACTGGGATCAATATTGGGACTGGAATTGGGTCTGGGACCAAGATTGGGACTGGAACCAGGGCTGGGATTTGGAAGGGATCAAAATGATGGCGCTGGGACCAAGATTGGAACTGGGATTGGGATCCGAACTGGGACTGGGACTGGGATCAAGATTGGAACTGGGATTGAGATGATGGGACTGGGATCAAAACTGGGACTGAGATTGGGATTGGGACTGGGATCAAGATTGGGACTGGGACTGAGACCAACGTTGGGACTGGGATCAGGTCTGGGACCAAGATTGGGCCTGCGATTTGGGCTGGCATCAAGACACTGAAACTGCAACCAAAACCCAACTGAAACCCCCAAAACCCCAACCTCGCCACCACAAAAAACACCCAAAAACACCCAAAACCACCCAATTTCTCCAAACTCTCTTTAATTCTTGCTCCTCAGCAGGCCCCGCTCGGCGTCCCTGGCGTGGCTGCGCTGGTGGCGCCGGCGGTGCGAGCTGTGCCCGAAGCGCTTCCCGCAGAGGCCGCAGCCGAACGGGCGCTCCCCGGTGTGGCCGCACCGGTGCTGGGGCGGGATGGGGGCGATGGGGCTGGGATGGGGCTGGGATCAACTGGGATTGGGGCTGGGATCAAGATGATGGCGCTGGGACCAAGATTGGAACTGGGCCTGGGATCAGAACTAGGCTGGGACTGGGACTGGGATCGGGACTGGAACTGGGACTGGGATCAAGGCTGGGACTGGGATCAAGATTGGGACTGGGACTGGGATAAGGATGAGGATTAGGACTCGGATCAAGATGATGGTGCTGGGACCAAGACTGGGACTGGGATTTGGGCTGGGACTGGGATCAAGATGATGGGACTGGGATCAAGATTGGGACTGGGACTGGGATGAAGGCTGGGACTGGGACTGGGACCAACGTTGGGACTGGGATCGGGACTGGGACCAAGATTGGGACTGGAACTGGGCCTGGGATTTGGGCTGGCATCAAGACACTGAAACTACAACCAAACCCCCAACCCCACCACCACAAAAAACACCCAAAAAACACCCAAAAACCCCACACAATTTCTCCAAACTCTCTTTAATTCTGGCTCCTCATCAGGCCCCGCTCGGCGTCCCTGCGCTTCCCGCACTTGGCGCAGCCGAACGGGCGCTCCCCGGTGCTGTGGTCACTCCTCTGTCCGGAGTGCCGGTGCTTGGCCAGGTCCGAGCTCTGCCGGCACTGCCCGCACCTGTTGGCCACGCCCGGGCGGGGTTCGGGGCGGCCACGCCCCCTCGGGCAGCCCTTGGAGCTTCGGGCGCTGTCCGGAGTGGCCGGAGAGTGACCGCTGGGAGTGGTCAGTGCGGGGTGGGCGCGGCGGTGGCGCTGAAGGCGGCAGAGCCGGGAGAAGGTTTGGCCACAGTCCGGACAGGCCAGGGGGCAGCGGGCAGTGCCAGGGGGGGGCATCGGTGTGGTCATTGGTGTGGTCATTGGTGTGGTCATTGGTGTGGTCACTGATGTGGGCATCGGTGTGGTCATTGATGTGGGCATCGGTGTGGTCATCGGTGTGGTCATTGGTGTGGTCATTGGTGTGGGCATCGGTGTGGTCATTGATGTGGGCATTGGTGTGGTCATTGGTGTGGTCATTGGTGTGGTCATTGGTGTGGTCATTGGTGTGGTCATTGGTGTGGTCATCGGTGTGGTCATTGGTGTGGTCATCGGTGTGGTCATTGGTGTGGTCATTGGTGTGGTCATCGGTGTGGTCATTGGTGTGGTCATCGGTGTGGTCATCGGTGTGGTCATTGGTGTGGGCATTGGTGTGGTCATCCAGGTGGGCATCGGTGTGGTCATTGATGTGGTCATCTGGGTGGGCATCCATGTGGGCATCTGGGTGGTCATTGGTGTGGGCATCTGGGTGGTCCATGTGGTCATTGATGTGGTCATTGATGTGGTCATCGATGTGGGCATCTGGGTGGTCATTTACATGGTCATTGATGTGGTCATCAATGTGGTCATCTGTGTGGTCATTGATGTGGTCATCCATGTGGTCATCTGGGTGGGCATCAGTGTGGTCATCAATGTGGTCATTGATGTGGTCATCGATGTGGTCATCGATGTGGGCATCCATGTGGTCACCTGGGTGGTCATTTACGTGGTCATTGATGTGGTCATCCATGTGGTCATCGCTGCTGTGCTGCTGGCCACTGCTGGGGTTGGGCTGTTGGTCATTGTTGTCGATGTCCATCTGTCCGGAGCCACCTCGCTGACCGCTGCTGTGCTCCCGCTGACCATTGCCATGGTTGACCCTCTGGCCATTCCCATCAATGTCCATCTGTCCAGACCTGCCCCACTGACCGCTGCTGTGGTCACTGCTCTGTCTGGAGCTGCCTCGCTGACCACTGCCATGGTTGACCCTCTGGCCACTCCCATGCATGTCCGGCTGGCCAGAGCCACCTCGCTGACCACTGCCATGGTCACTCCTGTGTCCAGAGCCGCCTCGCTGACCAGAGCTGTGGTCACTCCTGTGTCCGGGACCATCCTGCTGACCGCTGCCATGGTCAGTGCTGTGTCCGGAGCTGTGGGCAGGGCCGTGGTCAGTCCAGTGGTCACTCTGGTGGTCAGTGCTGTGGTCAGTGCTGTGGTCACTCTGGTGCCTGGCCAGCGCCACGCTGCGGTCATTGCTGTGTCCGGAGCCGTGGTCACTCTGATGGTCACTCCCATGGTCAGTGCTGTGGTCACTCCTATGGTCACTCCCGTGGTCACTCACATGGTCAGTGCTGTGGTCAGTGCTGTGATGGTCACTCCTGTGGTCACTCCCGTGGTCACTCTGATGGTCACTCCTGTGGTCACTCACATGGTCAGTGCTATGATGGTCACTCCTATGGTCACTCCCGTGGTCACTCCTGTGGTCACTCCCGTGGTCACTCCTATGGTCACTCCTGTGGTCACTCCTATGGTCACTCCTGTGGTCACTCCTGTGGTCACTCCTATGGTCACTCCCATGGTCACTCCCGTGGTCACTCCCGTGGTCACTCTGATGGTCACTCACATGGTCACTCCTATGGTCACTCTGATGGTCACTCAGGTGGTCAGTGCTGTAATGGTCACTCCTGTGGTCACTCCCATGGTCACTCACATGGTCAGTGCTATGATGGTCACTCCCGTGGTCACTCCCGTGGTCACTCCTGTGGTCACTCCCGTGGTCACTCCCGTGGTCACTCCTGTGGTCACTCACATGGTCACTCACATGGTCAGTGCTGTGGTCACTCCCGTGGTCACTCACATGGTCAGTGCTATGATGGTCACTCCAATGGTCACTCCCGTGGTCACTCCTGTGGTCACTCACATGGTCAGTGCTGTGATGGTCACTCCTGTGGTCACTCCCGTGGTCACTCCCGTGGTCACTCCTGTGGTCACTCCCGTCCGTGCCCTCGCTCCCCCCGCGGGTCTTTGGGGCCTCCGCGCCCCCCGCCCCTCCCCCACCTCCACCCCGGCGCTTGGGCGCCATCGCCGCCCCTCCCCCACCCCCGGATCGGGGGGAAACGCCCCAAAAATCCCGGGATGGGGGAGGGGGAGGGGATCCCGGGGCTGGGGCGGCCGCTCCGGACAAAGGAGGAGGAGGAGGAGGGGGAGGGGGAGGAGGAAGAGGAGGAAGAGGAAGAGGAGGAGGAAGAGGAGGAGGCGCCGACCCCGGAAGTTCAAACCCCCGGGGGCTGCGAGGAAAATAAAAATATTTTTAAAAAATTAAAAAAAAAAAAATTTAAAAAAACACAAAAAGGGGGTGGGAGACCCTCCCCGCCCCTCCCCCACCCCGCTAAACCCCTCCCCCTCATTAAAGCCCCTCCCCCAAATCCGCCCCGTTTCCGGTTTTTTTTTTTTTTTTTTTTTTTTTTTTTTTTTTTTGGGGAGGAATTGAGGAATTTTGGCGCCGTTCCCATCCCCCACCCGCGACCCCTCCCCCCCCCCCCAAAATTTCCCGAATTTTCTTTTTTTTGGGGGGGGGAGGGGGCAGAGATCGCACGGGCGGCGGAGGTGGGGGAGGGGCTTTAATGGGGGGGAGGGGCTGGGGGAGGGGGGAGCCCCCCAGGGACATTTTGGGGCCATTTTGGGGCAATTTCGCTCCTTTTTTGTCCTCCCCTGGTGACACCGGAGGGGCCCCGACACTGGGGGGGGGGGAGTTTGGGGTCACCCGAAGGCCCGGGATGGATTTGGGGGGTCCGGAATGGATTCCCAAAAGTCTGGAATGGATTCTTGGGGTCCCGGATGGATTTGGGGGTTCAGGAATGGATTCCCAAAAGTCTGGAATGGATTTGGGGATTCAGGAATGGATTCCGAAAGTCTGGAGTGGATTCCCAAAAGTCTGGAGTGGATTTTGGGGGGGATTCTGGAATGGGATTCATTAGTCCGGGGTGGATTTTGAGGGTCCGGAATGGATTCCCAAGGCCTGGAATGGATTTGGGGGGGGTCCGGAATGGATTCCCAAAAGTCTGGAATGGATTTTGTGGGGGGGTTATGGAATGGGATTCGTTGGTCCGGGGTGGATTTTGAGGGTCCGGAATGGATTCCCAAGGTCTGGAATGGAATCTATTCGTCCGGGGTGGATTTCGGGGTTCAGGAGTGGATTCTTGGGGTCTGGAATGGATTTGGGGGTTCAGGAATGGATTCCCAGGGTCTGGAATGGATTTCCAAAGGTCTGGAATGGATTTCGGGGATCCGAAATGGATTCTTGAGGTCTGGAATGGATTCCTGTGGTTAGGATTGGATTTTGGGGTTCAGGAATGGATTCCCAAGATCTGGAATGGATTCTGGGGTTCTGGAATGGATTCCCAAGATCTGGAATGGATTCTGGGGTTCAGGAGTGGATTTTGGGGGTTTCAGGAGTGGATTTTGGGTTCCCAGGGTCCCCCCACAGCCCCATGGCCACGGGAACGTCCCCTCGAGTCCCCTCCCCCCCCGTCCAACGGCTCCGGGGGGGTCCCAGGCCTGGAATGGCCCCAGTTCGGGAAAGGTCCCAGTTCTAGAAGGTTCCAGGTTCTGGAAGGTTCCAGTTCCAGAGAGGTCCCGGTCCCAGTTCTGGCTCCAGAGGGGTCCCGGTTCCGGAAGGGTCTCAGTTCTAGAAGATTCAAGGTTCTGGAAGGTTCCAGGTTCTGGAGGGTCCCGCTCCCAGTTCCGGCTCCAGGTTCCGGTTCCGGAGGGCTCCCAGCACCGGTTCCAGTCCCAGTTCCAGAGCTTTCCCAGCCCCAGTTCCGGTCCTGGTTCCAGTTCCAGGGTTTGTGTGGTTCTGGTTCCAGTTCCAGTCCTGGTTCCGGAAGTTTCCCTATCCCAGTTCTGGTTCCGGTTCCAGTTCCAGTCCTGGTTCTGGAAGTGTCCCGGTCCCGGTCCCGGTTCCAGACGTCCCCCAGTCCCAGTTCAGGTCCTGGTTTTAGTCCTGGTTCTGGAAGTTTCCCTATCCCAGTTCAGGTCCCGGTCCCGGTCCCAGTTCCAGTTCCGGTTCCAGTTCCAGTCCTGGTTCTGGAAGTTTCCCGGTCCTGGTTCCAGTTCTGGTTCCAGTTCCAGTTCTGGTTCCAGTTCCAGTTCCGGTTCCAGTTCCAGTTCCGGTTCCAGTCCCAGCTCCAGTTCCGGTTCCGGTTCCAGTCCCAGTTCCGGTTCCAGTCCTGGTTCTGGAAGTTTCCTGGCCCTGGGGGCGGTTCCAGTTCAAGTCCCAGTTCCGGTCCTGGTTCTGGTCCCAGTTCCGGTTCCAGTCCCAGTTCCGGTTCCGGTCTTTCCTAGCCCAGGTGCAGCCGCTGGTGCCGGATGAGGGCGGAGCTTCCCCCGAAGCCCTTCCCACAATCCCCGCAGGTGTAGGGCGTGGCACAGGCGAGGGGCGTGGCACAGGCCAGGGGCGTGTCCGCAGCGTGCCCGTGCAGGTGTGCCAGGAGGGCGTGGCCATCTGCAAACCCCGCCCCGCAGCGCTGGCAGCTGTGCCCAGGTGTGCAGCTGTGCCCAGGTGTGCAGCTGTGCCCAGGTGTGCAGCTGTGCCCAGCTGTGCCCTTCCTCCTCCTCCTCTTCCTCCCCTCCTCCTCCTCCTCCTCCTCCTGCTGGTCCTGCAGCCCGTGGGCGCGGCGGTGCTTGAGGAAGGCGGAGCTATAACTGAAGCCCCGCCCACACTCCGTGCAGGTGTAGGGCCTCTCGCCCAGGTGCGCCCTCAGGTGAGCGCTGAGGTTGGCGCTGCGGCCGAAGCTCCGCCCACACTGGCCACACCCGAAGCGCCGCTGGCTCACCTGGTGCAGCCGCAGGTGCCGCGCCAGCTGCGGGGCGTGGCCGAAGCCCCGCCCACAATGGCCGCAGGTGTGCGGGCGCTGGCCCAGGTGCGTGGCCAGGTGGGCGTTGCGGTTGGAGCTGCGCGTGAAACCTTTGCCGCACGCCAGGCAGGTGAAGGGCTTCGAAGGGGGCGGGGCTTGCTGCTGGCTCCGCCCACAGCCGCGCCGGCCACGCCCGCGGCGGGAGCCACGCCCCGAGGGAGGCGGGGGGAGGAGGGGGGAGGGGGAGGGAGGGGGGAGGGGACAGGGAGGGGGAGGGGAGGGGGAGGGGAGGAGGAGGAGGGAGTCCAGCGTGGGGGGAGGGGCGGGGTCGGGCTCCTCGGGGGCGGGGTCGTCATCGCTCGGGGGGGCGGAGTCGTCTGGGGGGAGAAAAGGAAGGGGCGGAGTTAGGGGGGAATAATGGGGGGATAATGGGGGAATAATGGGGGAAATAATGGGGGAAATAATGGGGGAAAATAGGGAAAATAATGGGGGAAATAATGGGGGAAAATAGGAAAAATAATGGGGGAAATAATGGGGGAAATATGGAAAATAATGGGGGAAAATGGAGAAAATAATGGGGGAAATAATGGGGGAATAATGGGGGAAATAGAGAAAATAATGGGGGAAATAATGGGGGAAAATAAGGAAAATAATGGGGGAAATAATGGGGGAATAATGGGGGAAATAGAGAAAATAATGGGGGAAATAATGGGGGAAATACTGGGAAAAAATTGGGGGAAATAATGGGGGAAAATGGGGGAAAATAGGGAAAATAATGGGGGAAATTTGAGGAAATAATGGGGGAAATAATGGGGGAAATAATGGGGGAAATAATGGGGGAAAATAAGGAAAATAATGGGGGAAATTTGGGGGGAGTAGTGGGGGAAAATTGAGGGAAATAATGGGGGAAATTTGGGGGAAATAATGGGGGAAATAATGGGGGAAATAATGGGGGAAATTTGGGGGAAATAATGGGGGAAAATAGGGAAAATAATGGGGGAAATAATGGGGAAAAATAGAGAAAATAATGGGGGAAATTTGGGGGGAGTAGTGGGGGAAAATAGAGAAAATAATGGGGGAAATTTGGGGAAAATAATGGGGGAAAATAGAGAAAATAATGGGGGAAATTTGTGGGAAAATAGAGAAAATAATGGGGGAAATTTGGGGGAATATAGAGAAAATAATGGGGGAAATAGAGAAAATAATGGGGAAAATAATGGGGGAAATTTGGGGAAAATAATGGAGGAATAATGGGAAATAATGGGAAAATAATGGGGGAAAATTGGGAAAAAATGGGGAATAATGGGGAGATTATGGAGAATAATGAGGAAAATAATGGGGGAATAATGGGGAAATAATGGGAAATAATGGGGGAATAATGGGGAATAATGAGGAAAATTATAGGGAATAATGGGGAAATAATGGGGAAAATAATGGGGGGATAATGAGGAAAATAATGGGGAATAATAAGGAAATTTTGGGAAATTATGGAGGAATAATGGGGAAATTATGGGGAATAATGAGGAAAATAATGGGGAATAATGGGGAAATTATGGGGATAATTATGGAGGAATAATGGGAAATAATGGGAAAATAATGAGGAAAAGAATGGGGAAATTGGGAAAAAAATGGGAAAAAATTGGGAAAAAATGGGGTAAATGGGGGAATAATGGGGGGAAATAATGGGGAAAATAATGGGGAATAATGGGGAGAAATTGGGAAAAAATTGGGAAAATAATGGGGAATAATGGGGAAATTATGGGGAATAATGAGGAAAATAATGGGGAATAATGAGGAAAATAATGAGGAAATTATTGGGAAAATTATGGGGGAATATTGGGGAAATAATGAGGAAAATAATGGGGGAATAATGGGAAAATAATGAGGAAAATAATGGGAAAATGGGGGAAAAATTGGGAAAAAAATGGCAAAAAATTGGGAAAAATTGGGAAAAATGGGGGAAATGGGGAAATAATGGGAGAATAATGGCAGAAATAATGGGGAAAAATGGGGAAATTATGGGGAATAATCAGGAAAATTATGGGAAACAATGGGGAAATTTTGGGGATAATTATGGAGGCATAATGAGGAAAATTATGGGGGAATAATGGGGAATAATGAGGAAATAATGAGGAAAATAATGGGGAAATGGGGGAAAAATTGGGAAAAAAATGGGAAAAATTGGGGAAAAATGGGGTAAATGGGGGAATAATGGGGGGAAATAATGGGGAAAATAATGGGGAATAATGGGGAGAAATTGGGAAAAAATTGGGAAAATAATGGGGAATAATGGGGAAATTATGGGGAATAATGAGGAAAGATATGGGGAATAATGAGGAAATTTTGGGGAAAATTATGGGGAATAATGGGAAAATAATGGGGAATAATGGGGAAATTATGGAGAATAATGAGGAAAATAATGGGGAAAATTATGGGGAATAATGAGGAAAATTATGGGGGAATAATGGGGAAATAATGGGGGAATAATGAGGAAATAATGAGGAAAATAATGGGAAAATGGGGGAAAAATTGGGAAAAAAATGGGAAAAAATTGGGAAAAAATTGGGAAAAAATTGGGGAAAAATTGGGAAAATTTTGGGAAAAATGGGGGAAATGGGGGAATTGGGGTGGGGGAATTGGGTGTGGGGGCTGAGGCCTGGGGAGGGGTCCCCGCTCACCCGCAGGGGCCACCCTGAGGATCTCCCACTCCTTGGAGTCGTTGGGGTCAGGCACCCCCAGCTCCTCCTCGGGCTCCAGCCTGGACACGATGTTGGGCTTGGGGATGGGGAAATCTGGGTGAAAAAAGGCAAAAAATGGGAAAAAATGGGAAAAAAAGGGAAAAAAAGGGGAAATTTGGGGTGGTTGTGGTTCGGTTTCATTCCAGATCCAGGGGGTTTGTGGCTGGTTTGGGGGGGTTGGAGGAAAAGGGGATTTTGGGGAGGGGGATTTGGGGAGGGGATTTTGGGGGGTTTATTTTGGGGGGATAATTTTGGGGTGGTTATTTTGGGGAGGGGGATTTTGGGGGGTTATTTAGGGAGATTATTTTGGGGAGGATTTTGGGGGATATTTTGGGGAGGGGATTTTGGGGATAATTTTGAGGGATGATTTTGGGGAGGATTTGGGGGATAATTTTGGGGAGGGGGATTTTGGGGTGGAGGATTTTAAAGAGAATTTTGGGGAGGATTTTGGGGATGGGGATTTTGGGGAGGATTTTGGGGGAGGATTTTAGGGAGGATTTGGGGTGATTTTTTGGGGTGGTTATTTTGGGGAGGGGGATTTTGGGGAGGGGGATTTTGGGAGAGAATTTTAGGGGGAGAACTTTGGGGAGGAGGATTTTGGGGAGAATTTTGGGGGATAATTTTGGGGCATTATTTTGGGGAAGGGGATTTTGGGGATAATTTTGAGGGGATGATTTTGGGGAGGATTTGGGGGATAATTTTGGGGTGATTATTTTGGGGAGGGGGATTTTTGGGGGGTTTATTTTAGGGGATAATTTTGGGGTGGGGGATTTTGGGGAGGGGACTTTGGGAAGGATTTTGGGGGAGGATTTTGGGGGGGTAATTTTCGGGAGGGGGATTTTGGGGAAAGGGATTTTGAGGAGAATTTTGGAGGAGGATTTTGGGGAGGGGAATTTTGGGGAGGATTTTAGGGGAGAATTTTAGGGGGAGGATTTGGGGTGATTTTTTGGGGTGGTTATTTAGGGGGGTTATTTTGGGGAGAGGGATTTTGGGGAGGGGGATTTTGGGGAGGGGACTTTGGGAAGGATTTTGGGGGAGGATTTTAGGGAGGATTTGGGGTGATTTTTTGGGGTGGTTATTTGGGGGGTTATTTTGGGGAGGGGGATTTGGGGAGGATTTTGGGGGGTTTATTTTGAGGACGGGGATTTTGGGCATAATTTGGGGATCATTTGGGGGGGTAATTTTGAGGGGTTATTTTGGGGAGGAGAATTTTGAGGATGGGGATTTTGAGGAAGATGAGGATTTTAAGGACGGGGATTTTGGGGATAATTTGGGGATATTTTGGGGATAATTTGGGCATCATTTGGGGATAATTTGGGGATAATTTGGGGATATTTGGGGGATAATTCGGGCATCATTCGGGGATAATTTGGGGATATTTTGGGGATAATTTGGGCATCATTTGGGGATAATTTGGGGATCATTTGGGGATAATTTGGGGATAATTTGGGCATCATTTGGGGATAATTTGGGGATATTTTGGGGATAATTCGGGCATCATTTGGGGATAATTCGGGCATCATTCGGGCATCCTTCGGGGGCTCACCCAGCAGGATCAGGGACTCGTAGCTCTCCTGCATGGCGCCGCCTCCTCCGCTCGGACCGAGCCGGGCACGGGGGGCGGACTCGGCACCCCCAGGGACCCCCGGGCACCCCCAGGGACCCCCAGGGACCCCCAGGGACCCCCGGGCCGGGCGATGCTCGGGGGGCCCGGGGCTCCCCCGGCCCGGCCGCTCCGGGAAGCTCCGCCCGGGAGCGGATGGAGCCGCCGCCGCCGCTGACCCAGGAAGTGCCGCCCCCGAGGGCGGTGCCGCCTCCTCCTCCTCCTCCTCCTCCTCCTCTTCTTCATCCTCTTCCTCATCCTCTTCTTCATCTTCGTGCCGTTCTCCTCCTCCTCCTCCTCTTCTTCATCTTCGTGCCGTTCTTCTCCTCCTCTTCTTCCTCCTCTTCTTCATCCTCGTGCCGTTCTCCTCTTCTTCATCCCTATTCCCTTCTCCCCTTCTTCATCCCTATTCCCGTCTTCTCCTCCTCTTCTTCATCCTCATGCCATTCTCCTCTTCTTCCTCTTCTTCATCCTCGTGCCGTTCTCTTCCTCTTCCTCCTCCTCTTCATCCCCATGCCGTTCTCCTCTTCCTCATCCTCTTCTTCATCCTCATGCCGTTCTCTTCTTCATCCCTATTCCCTTCTCCTCCTCCTCCTCCTCTTCCTCATCCCTATTCCCTTCTCCTCCTCCTCCTCCTCCTCTTCTTCATCCTCATGCCGTTCTCCTCTTCCTCATCCCTATTCCTGTCTTCTCCTCCCCTTCTTCATCCCTATTCCGTTCTCCTCTTCCTCATCCCTATTCCCTTCTTCTCTTCCTCCTCTTCATCCCTATTCCCTTCTCTTCCTCCTCCTCTTCTTCATCCTCATGCCATTCTTCTCCTCCTCTTCCTCATCCCTATTCCCTTCTCCTCCTCCTCATCCTTATTCCCGTCTTCTCTTCCTCTTCTTCCTCATCCCTATTCCCTTCTCCTCCTCTTCCTCATCCCTATTCCCGTCTTCTCCCCTCTTCTTCATCCCTATTCCCTTCTCCTCTTCCTCATCCCTATTCCCGTCTTCCCTTCCTCCTCTTCTTCATCCTCATGCCGTTCTCCTCTTCCTCCTCTTCTTCATCCTCGTGTCGTTCTCCTCTTCCTCATCCCTATTCCCATCTTCTCTTCCTCCTCTTCTTCATCCCTATTCCCTTCTCCTCCTCCTCCTCTTCTTCATCCTCATGCCATTCTTCTCCTCCTCTTCCTCATCCCTATTCCCTTCTCCTCTTCCTCTTCATCCCTATTCCCGTCTTCTCCTCCTCTTCCTCATCCCTATTCCCGTCTTCCCTTCCTCCTCTTCATCCCTATTCCCTTCTTCTTTTCCTCCTCTTCCTCCCGCTTTCCATCTCCATCCTCAGCCTGTTCTTCTCCTCTTCCTCCTCCTCCTCCTCCTCTTCTTCATCCCCATCCCGCTCTCCTCCTCCTGTTCTCCATCTCCATCCTCATCCCGTTCTTCTCCTCTTCCTCCTCTTCTTCATCCTCATCCCGCTCTTCCCTTCCTCCTCCCATTCTCCATCATCATCTCGCTCTTCTCTTCCTCTTCCTCCCCTTCTTCATCCCCATCCTGCTCCTTTACCTCTTTCTCCTCTTCTTCATCCCCATCCCGCCCTCCTCCTCCTCTTTTCCATCTCCATTCTCATCCCGCTCTTCCTCCTCCTCCTCCTCTTCATCCCCATCCCTTTTTCTCCTCTTCCTCCTCTTGTTCTTCATCCCCACCCCCTCCCTCCTCCTCCTCCTCCTCCGCGTCCAAACTGGGAGCGAGGGAACACCGGGGGCGCCCCACGAGAATTTAACACCAAAGAAATAAAATAATTAAAAGAGATTAAAACCCTACAAAATCCGCGCTGAAATCGGGGCCGCCCCACGGCCGGAGCCGTGAGGGGACGAGATCGCCCCTCAGCGCCGCCCTGGCCAATCAGCGCGCGAGAAACGAGGAGTGACGGGGCGCGTGGCCAATCAGAGTGAGCGGTGGGGTTTGGGCGGGAAAATCAGCCAATGGCGGCGAGGGGCGGGCCCTGCGCGGGGGATTTGAAAGGGTCTGTGAGGGGGAGTGACGGCTCAAAATGGCGGCGGGGGGAGAGGGAGAAACGGGCCTGGAACGTCCGGGAATGTTCCAGAATGGTCCAAAATGCCCCCAAAAGGCCAAGAAATCGCTGAGGGTGAGTCGGGAATGGAGCAGGGGATGCCTGAGAGAGGCACCGAGCTGTGCTGGGACTCCCGGCCTGTTCCTGAGGGGTTCAGCGCCTGAGATTTACCAAAATTTGGGCATTTTCTTGTAAAATCCCTCCCCTGTAAAAGGCACTGGGCATTCCCACCCGGATTGGGGTTAATTTAATCAGGTTTGGGCACCCGGGGATGTCACCAAATCCTGCCGTTGGTTTCTTTGGAATTGTTCCACTTTTAATGACACGGCTCCAAAAAGGCAAAATTTTAAGCCCAAAAAGGCCTCGTTTAATTCCTGAATTTTGGGATGAAATTCAGATGGATCTGGCAGCGAAAGAAACCTGGGATTTGTGGGTTTGGTTTTTTTTTTACCTCTGTTTTACATTTTATTCTGGAAAATCCTCGCCCCCCAGGTCCCCCAGAAAAAGAAAAAACCCAAATTTACCCTCGGGAGGGATTTTTAAACCACTTCAAATATGGTTTAAAATCAACGTTGGTTCAACTTAACGATGAAAATGGTGGCAGGGGAAGGGGATGATGGCGGAACCCCCACATTTTTCAGCTTTTATTCTGCAAAACCAACCCAAAAAGGGACAAATCCAAGCCAAAAAAGGGACAAATAAAACCCAAAAAAAAAGAACAAATCCAAACCGAAAAGGGGCAAACCCAACCCCAAAAAAGATACAAATCAAACCCGAAAATGGACAAACCCAACACAAAAAAAGGGACGAATCCAAACTGAAAAAGGGGTAAATCCAACCCAAGAGAGGGGGCAAATCCAACCCAAAAAAGGGGCAAACCCAACCCAAAAAGGGACAAATTTAACCCAAAAAAAAGGGGACAAATCCAACCTGAAAAAGGTGTAAATCCAAACCAAAAAAGGGACAAATCCAACCCCAAAAAAGGGACGAATCCAACCCAAAAAAGGGACGAATCCAAGCCGAAAAAGGGACAAATTTAACCCAAAAAAGGGACAAATCAAACCCAAAAAAAGAGACAAACCCAAACCAAATAAGGGATAAACCCAACCCAAAAAAGGGACAAATCCAACCCAAAAAAGCGACAAATCCAACCCAGAAAATGGACAAATCCAACCCAAAAAAAAGGGGGACTAATCCAACCCAAAAATGGGAGAAACCCAATCCAAAAAAAGGGGACAAATCCAAACCAAATAAGGGATAAATCCAACCCAAAAAGGGACAAACCCAACCCAAAAAAAGAGACAAACCCAACCCGAAAATGGGGCAAATCCAACCCAAAAAAGGGACAAATCCAAGCTGAAAAAAGGACAAATTTAACCCAAAAGAAGGGACGAATCCAAACCAAATAAGGGACAAATTTAACCCAAATAAGGGACAAACCCAACCCAAAAAAAAAGAACAAACCCAACCCAAAAAAAGGGAGGAATCCAACCCAAGAAAGGGGCAAACCCAACCCAAGAAAGGGATGAAATCCAACCCAAAACTGGACAAACCCAACCCAAAAAAGGGACAAATCCAACCCAAAAAAAAGGGAGAAACCCAACCCAAAAAAGAGACAAACCCAACCCGAAAATGGGGCAAATCCAACCCAAAAAAGGGACAAATCCAAGCTGAAAAAAGGGACGAATCCAACCCCGAAAAAGGGACGAATCCAACCCCAAAAAAGGGACAAATTTAACCCAAAAAAGGGACGAATCAAACCCAAAAAGGGACAAATCCAACCCAAAAAAGGGGACAAATCCAAGCTGAAAAAAGGGACGAATTTAACCCAAATAAGGGACAAATCCAACCCAAAAAAGGGGACGAATCCATGCCGAAAAAGTGACGAATCCAAGCCAAAAAAGGGAAAAATTTAACCCAAAAATGGCCAAACCCAACCCAAAAACTGGACAAACCCAACCCATAAAAGGGACAAATTTAACCCAAAAATGGCCAAACCCACCCCAAACCGGGCCAGCCCTGCCCCAACCCTCCTGCCCTCAGCTCCAGGAGGGGTCGTAGCCCGTCCAGTCCGAGGGCGGCGCCAGGAAGACGCGGCGGCCGCGGCACACGACGCTGACCACGCCGCGGTAGCCGGCGCGGGGGACGCCGGACTTGAGGTCGTCCATGAGCCCCAGAGCTTTGGCCAAGGCCTTGAAGGAATCCCTGCCCCGGTACTGGAGCCTGACGGGGCCCGGGTGCGCGCCCGGCTCCCGGCGCAGCTCGTCCAGGCGGATCTCGGGGGCGGAATAAACCTGCTGGAGGAAGGCTCGCTCGTAGGGCTCCTTTTTGAGGTAAGAAAGGTCCATTTTGGTGAAAGGCACGAAGCGGTCGTTGAGTTTGATGAACTTCAGGTACTGGTCGTAGAACTGCCCGTGGCTGACGCCTTTCCTGCCGAACGTCATCGTCCTGGACACCTCGGGCCGCACGCAGGCCCGGCCGCGCCGCTGCTCCGGCTGCCTCATCCAATCGTCCCAAAACGCCGGCGGCCACTTGGGCTCCAGCTCGTCCCAAAGCTCCGCCAGCAACAACCACCCCAAGCCGGGGAAGAAATCGGTCCGGTAGAGCAGCTCGGCGCCGCGCCCGGCGTCCACCAACCCCTCCTTGCCGTTGTCGTTCCACGCCGAGGCGCACCACAAACTCGGATCCTCCTCCAACAGCGGCAAAACCGCTTGGAAATACTCGAAAAAATCCGGCGCCACCTCCAAGTCGTCCTCCACCACGATGGCGGCGCGGTAGCGGAAGGTGCGGAACACCTGCCCCAGCGCCCAGCGGTAATGCCGGGAGATTTTGTAATAACCTTGGAATTTCCGGTGCTCCGGCGGCACCGGCACGTCGCCCAGCTCGGGCTGGCGGATGTGGGCCACGGCGGCGCCGTAGGAGGCGATGACGGCCGCGGTCTCGGCGTGGCCGCAGTCCTGCGAGACGATGACCGGGAAGCGCCGGGCGCTGGGGCGGTAGCGCAGGATTTTGTCCAGGCAGCGCCGCACGGAGCTGCGGTCGCACGCCAGCACCAGCACCGGGATCACTTCTTCCTCTTCCTCCTTTTTGACCGTTTTTGGCGTTTTTGGCGGCGTTTTTGGCGGCGTTTTTGAGGATTTTGGGGGCGTTTTTGTGGTTTTTGGCGGGGATTTTTGGGGTTTTTGGAGGCGGCCCAGCTGCTGGATCTGCAGCAGGAGCTGGCGCTGCAGGCGCAGCTCGGCCTCGGCGTCCTGGGCCAGGCGCAGCAGCTGCGCCGGCAGCAGCCGCGAGGAGCCGGGGCCCGGCTCGGTGGGACCGGTGGGGCGGCCCCAGAGGAAGAGGAGGAGGAGCCCGTTCCAGGCGAGGAAGAGCGCGGCGCCCAGCAGAGCCAGGCTGAGCTTCTTGGGCATCCTTCACATGGGGCTGGAGAGGGGAGAAAATGGGAGAAAAAAGGGAAATTTGGGGTTAGAAATGGGGAATTTGGGGTTAGAAATGGGGAATTTGGGGTTAGAAATGGGAAATTTGGGATGGAAAATTTGGGGGGAGAAATGGGGAATTTGGGATGGAAATTTGCGGTTGAAATTTGGGGTTAGAAATGGGAAATTTGGGGGGAGAAATGGGAGAAATGGGGAAATTTGGGGTTAGAAATGGGGAATTTGGGATGGAAATTTGGGGTTGAAATTTGGGGTTGAAATTTGGGGTTAGAAATGGGAAATTTGGGGTTAGAAATGGGGGAAAACAGAGAAATTTGGGATTGAAATTTGGCATTACAAATGGGGGGAATGGGAAATTTGGGATGGAAATTTGGGGTTAGAAATGGGAAATTTGGGGTTAGAAATGGGGAAAATGGGGAAATTTGGGATGGAAATTTGGGGTTAGAAATGGGAAATTTAGGGCTAGAAATGGGGGAAAACGGGGAAATTTGGGATAGAAATTTGGGGTTAGAAATGGGGAAAATGGGGAAATTTGGGATTGAAATTTGGGGTTAGAAATGGGAGAAAATGGGGAAATTTGGGGGGAGAAATGGGAAATTTGGGATGGAAATTTGGGGTTGAAATTTGGGGTTAGAAATGGGAAATTTGGGGGGAGAAATGGGAAATTTGGGGTTAGAAATGGGGGAAATGGGAAAATTTGGGTTAGAAATGGGATAAACAGAGAAATTTGGGGTTAGAAATGGGGAATTTGGGGTTAAAAATGGGGGAAAACGGGGAAATTTGGGATTAGAAATGGGGAAAATGGGGAAATTTGGGATGGAAATTTAGGGCTAGAAATGGGAAATTTAGGGCTAGAAATGGGGGAAAACGGGGAAATTTGGGATAGAAATTTGGGGTTAGAAATGGGGGAAATGGGAAATTTGGGGGCAGAAATGGGAAATTTGGGGTTAGAAATGGGGGAAAATGGGAAATTTGAGGGGAGAAATGGGAAATTTAGAGGGAGAAATGGGGGAAAACGGGGAAATTTGGGGTTGAAATTTGGGGTTAAAAATGGGAAATTTGGGGTTAGAAATGGGGGAAATGGGGAAGTTCCTGAAGAGAAATTTGGGATTGAAATTTGGGGTTAGAAATGGGAAATTTGGGATGGAAATGGGGGAAAACGGGGAAATTTGGGGTTAGAAATGGGGGAAAATGGGGAAATTTGGGATGGAAATTTGGGGTTGAAATTTGGGATTAGAAATGGGAAATTTGGGGTGAGAAATGGGAAATTTGGGGGGAGAAATGGGAAATTTGGGGGGAGAAATGGGGGAAATGGGCAATTCCTGAAGAGAAATTTGGGGTTAGGAATGGGGGAAATGGGAAAATTTGGGATGGAAATTTGGGGTTGAAATTTGGGGTTAGAAATGGGAGAAAACAGAGAAATTTGGGATTGAAATTTGGGGTTAGAAATGGGGGAAATGGGAAATTTGGGATTGAAATTTGGGGTTGAAATTTGGGGTTAGAAATGGGAGAAAACAGAGAAATTTGGGATTGAAATTTGGGGTTAGAAATGGGAGAAATTGGCAATTCCTGAAGAGAAATTTGGGGTTAGAAATGGGAAATTTGGGGTTAAAAATGGGGGAAAGCGGGGAAATTTGGGATGGAAATTTGGGGTTAGAAATGGGGGAAATGGGGAAATTCCTGAAGAGAAATTTGGGATTGAAATTTGGGGTTAGAAATGGGGGAAAATGGGAAATTTGGGATTGAAA